>NW_016157194.1:359436-359621 GCF_001687245.7 Rhagoletis zephyria
CGTCGAAAAGCTGCAATCACAACAGACAGCCAGCGCTTTCGCTACTCGACTCTCACACCTGCTCTCAGAGAGCACTCTTCAACAAACCGACATATGCGAGCAGTGGAATCACATTTCCCGCTCATTAAGTACCGTTGCCGAAGAAGTAGTCGGATTTCAGCGAGCCTGAAAGAACAACTGGTACG
>NW_016157194.1:359738-360147 GCF_001687245.7 Rhagoletis zephyria
TGTCAGGAAGCTGCAGAGAAAAAAGATGCCGCCTACAGGGCCACGCTGCGATCGGGCGCAACGCGTGCTATGTGGGACCGCTATAGGGATCTGAAGAGAAAAGCCAGAGGTATTTGCCGCAACAAGAAGAGAGAGGCCGAAATGCGTGAGTGCGAAGAGCTTGAAATGCTGGCCGACAGGAGGAATGCCCGAAAATTTTACCAGAGAGTTAGGCGACTTACGGAAGGTTTAAAGACTCGCACTCCTGTAAGAACAATAATGGCAACCTAGTAACTGATGTCCAGAGCGTACTTAAATTATGGAGGGAACACCCTACTAAATGGTAGCAGCACGGAAAGTTGGTGGAGAAGAAGAACCCGAGCCCGCAGTCGATGATGACGGAGTCGACGTTCCACTGCCTGACTATGAC
>NW_016157194.1:364543-386892 GCF_001687245.7 Rhagoletis zephyria
TTCATCTTCATCTTCATCTTCATCTTCATCTTCATCTTCATCTTCATCTTCATCTTCATCTTCATCTTCATCTTCATCTTCATCTTCATCTTCAACTTCATCTTCATCTTCATCTTGATCTTCATCTTCATATTCACCTTCGTTTATATTTAGGTTTCTTTACTTTTATTCTAATTTTTGCCTTTGTCCCTTTCTTTAAATCTTTAGTTCAGTACCAATATTATAGCATACATTTAGGAGGCATTTCGGCCCCAATCATGTACATGTACGGCATTAGTGTTGGTGTCGCTTTGAAATTGATTTTTTCGCTTTATGTTAAACCAATTTGAAATTTGAAAAATTGTCTGCACATCATGCGTCAAAATACCTTTCTAATGATACTGTCAATTAATAACTGTAACTAATTACTTTATTTTGAGAGAGGCTAAGAGCTTTCCTGTTAAATTGGTGGCTTTACTTGAGTTAGTAATAAATTCACACTCGCAGCATACAGCCGTCTTTTCTTTAATACGGTTCACGTGGTTTGTATAGCAAACGTTTTTTCACATGGTGCCGAAACCCGGGACGGCTGTGAATATTCTTAATTTTTATAATTTTAGCGGAGAATATTTTTCGTGCGAGCTAAATGGACTTAGTTTATCGCGCAACTTGCAGAACCCAACTGACCAAATTCTGCAATGCGGCAGAAGGCCAATTAAGGGCTGCTGCAGAAGGTGAAGTCGATAATTTGGTGGAAGCCCTTAATAATTATCTTCAGCGTATAAAAAACGTTCACGAAAAATTAAAAAGGGTAGATGAAGCGACATTAGCAGTCTTTGGCGATGACGAAAAAGAAAGGGAGCTGGAAACGGTATTTGAGTATGACGACAAAGCTGTAAGCATTATAGCGAAACTGGAATTTAAATTACAGCGTTTGTCAGCAGCGGATTCTCGAAAGATCCAAGAATCGGCCAATGGCGGTGGGCATGCCGATTATCGAGGAGCAAAACTAAAGCGGATGGAGCGCAAGAAATTTGATGGAAAATTGGAAAACTGGTTACCTTTCTGGGAACAATAAAAGCACGCTATACACGAAAATCCAAAATTGGACGTAGCCTCGAAATTTAACTACTTAAGCGAAGCCCTCGTAGGTAAGGCAGCATCGACTTTAGCGGGATTTATGCCAACGGAGAATTGCTACAAAGATGCAATCCAACTTCTGCTTGAAGAATACGGCGACAAAGACAAAATGATCGAGAAGTATATACAAAAGCTTCTGAGCGTAAAAATGGTACATTCAGCGAGTGATGTGAAAGGTTTGCATTTCTTGTATAATGAAACAACATCCACAATGAGATCGCTCACTGCATTGGAAGTTCCCTCTTCGCAGTACAACATAATGGTAAACTCAGTTCTTCTGAAAGCTATACCTGCGGAGTGGCGCATTGAGTTTCATAAATCAAAAGGGAGAGCCTCAAATAAGCTTTTGAACTCTACAGTTATCGACAAAGAGCATGAGAGTGCCGTTGATAGTGAGCAAATAACAAAGTTGCTGGAGTTTATAAAACTGGAAGTTGAAGCGCTGGAAAAAGCACATATGTCAGAAGCAGAAAACAAAAAGAGCGACACAGAGCGTAAAAACACAAAAATTGTTAACGGAACCGCTGTGGGCTTATATACCAGTACAAATGTAGTTCGCAAGCCGTGTATTTTTTGTAAACGATCAAATCACGACATAAAAGATTGCAAAGAAAACATGGACATCGAACAGCGAAAACATATATTAAAGCGAGAAGGTAGGTGTTATCGTTGCGCTAAGCCTAATCACAGTTCGAAGTTTTGCAAAAATCAATGGCTGAAATGCAACAACTGTAACGGCCGACATATAACGCCATTGTGCGAAGCTAAAACTAAAAGATATGAAACTGCTATTCCTCCGTTGGGAGAGCATCAGACCTCCAGCAGTTCGGTCGCGGTGGTAAATAGTACCTCCACTACATTACATTCGGCAGCGCGTCCGGAAAGTAATGATATTTATTTGCAAACCGCGAAAGCCATTTTGTCGAGCGAAACTAAATGAGTGCTTTCACGAATAATAATGGACAGTGGCAGTCAAGGCACCTACGTGAGCGAATCTTTGGCGAATTACCTAAAACTAACAACCATCGGTTACGACAAAGCCCGCATATTTGCATTCGGTGAAAATAACCAGCGAAAGCAGTTAACTCGGTTGAGACGCGTAAATGTCAAAGTGCAAAGTCAATATTCGGACCAGATGATTGAAATATGTGCTTCCGTGGTGCCTATAATATGCGCGGACGTTTTACCCGAGCCGCGCTTCGAGGGTCGCTCGTTTATGCATTTTCAATCAAAATTAGCCGAAAATAGAATATCTAGCGAAAACTTAATTGGTGGCATTAATCTTTTAATTGGCCAAGATAACTATTGAAAATTTCACCTGGATACTAACGATAATATCGGTGAGAATTTACTGGCAGTAGATACTTTCTTTGGATGGACCATACAAGGCTGCTGCGGCTACAATGAGAATTCTAAGTGCGCGTTAAGCATAATCGAGAATCGCGAAGAGCAAGTTGATGTTACCAAGTTTTGGGACTTAGAAGCTGTCGGTATCGCAGTTTATAATGAAAATGCATCCGCTGTGCATGACGTGCAAATAGAAAAAATAGGAATGCGCTATTCGGTGAGTTTGCCATGGAAGATTCCGAAAGAGACTTTACATAATAACAAATCGAATGCACTGAACCGGCTCCGTGGGCTAACGATTAAACTAATGAAAAATCGCGAAAAATTAATTGAGTACGACTGCGGTATCAGAGAACTCCTTAATGCCGGAATCGCGGAGCGCGTATTAGCTAATCATAATGATCAAATCGCTTATTATATGCCTCATCGACCAGTATACAGAGAAGACAAAACAACAACGAAAATGCGTATTGTTTTCGACGCATCGTCAAGTGAAAATGACCTCGCTTCCCTTAATGACCATCTAAGCCCAGGTGAGAATTTATTGGCTGACTTAAAGTCGATTTTGCTGCGATTTCGGTGCTACCATATTGCGATAATTGCTGACATCGAGAAGGCGTTCTTACAAATATCCATTGATGAAGCAGATCGAGATACACACCGATTCTTGTGGTACGAGACGTTACCAGAATCGTTTTCGAAATTGCCTCCGGTCATTGAATTACGTATGTCAAGAGTAACATTTGGAGTAACGTCTATCCCGTTTTTGCTTGCTGCCACTATTCAAACGCACTTGAAATTTAATAAGCCGAATTATGGCATGATTTGCGACACATTGCAGAAGTCGTTTTATGTAGATGACTTGGTTACGAGCGTAAAGTCATCACAGGATGCCGAGCTTCTATTCCGCGGTGCGATGACTATTATGAAAGCCGGCGGATTTAATTTACGTAAGTGGAACAGTAACGATATTGATTTGAAACGACGATTCTCTCTTGGCGAATGTGATGGTTTGCCGATTAACCAAAAGGTACTTGGAATAATTTGGGATACTTATAGTGATGAAATAAACGTGGACATAGAAGACGCATCGGAGTATGTCAAATGCTTGAAACCAACCAAGCGTATTATGAGAGCGATGGCGAAGGTTTACGATCCGCTGGGATTCCTGGGGCCATTTACGGTCAATATAAAAATTTTGCTACAGAGAATATGGAAAGAAAATGTAGATTGGGATCAACCGCTGTCCGAAGAATTTGCTAATAAATTTCAAAGTTGGTTCAGTGATTTATCGTATTTAAAGCAATTCCCCATGCCGAGAGCTTTGATCAAATTCGTCGACTCAAGGGTTGAACTGCATATTTTTGCAGACGCTAGTCCATCAGCTTATGGAGTGGTGGCTTATATCCGTGACATAAGTGCTCTCGGAGAGATTTCAGTAAAATTCATTTGCTCAAAGAACAGGGTAAGCCCCTTGAAGGGAACTTCGTCATCTGAACTTTCCCTACCGAAGCTCGAGTTAACTGCTGCGTTGATAGCTGCCCGGTTGAAGGTGTTTTTGGTTTCAACTTTGGATGTCGAATTCTCATCTATTAATTTATGGACGGATTCAAATATCGCACTGAATTGGATAAACGGAAATGGCAATCGCTCGAATCAACACGTAAAGTCCAAGGTAATTGAAATTAATANAGGGTAAGCCCCTTGAAGGGAACTTCGTCATCTGAACTTTCCCTACCGAAGCTCGAGTTAACTGCTGCGTTGATAGTTGCCTGGTTGAAGGTGTTTTTGGTTTCAACTTTGGATGTCGAATTCTCATCTATTAATTTATGGACGGATTCAAATATCGCACTGAATTGGATAAACGGAAATGGCAATCGCTCGAATCAACACGTAAAGTCCAAGGTAATTGAAATTAATAAGCTAACTAATTTATACGACTGGAGACATTGTGAAGGCAAAAATAACCCAGCTGACCTTTTGACTAGAGGCATCACAGCAAAACCATTACTTAGTTCTGATTTATGGAAATTAGGTCCATTTTGGCTATTGGAGGGTGCTTCTAGCTGGAAAAGCGATGTTTATACAACCCTGCTGACAAGTGCTCCTACACCGATTAATAGAGAGATTTCCACTAAAGAACCATTGTTTCAGATAAAAGATTACAGCTCTCTCCAGCGCGTTCTACGTATCACGGCGTATATCTTTATTTTTCTTAAACGTATCAAACTTAGTATGGAAAAACGTACTAAGAGTGAGCGGACAGAGGCTATCGGATCCTGCGAAATCGGCACGGAAGATTTTCAGGAAGCTGAAAAATATTGGATCAAAATGGAGCAGCAATCGTTCTACGGAGATGAATTCCAGACTTTGCTGAAAGGGCAAAAGCTGCCATCACATTCAAAAATAATTAGTCTTAACCCTATTTTAGTTGATGGAATCCTTCGTATATCCGGGCGTTTACCACCTGAAGAGTTTGGCCAATTATGTAACCCGATCTTGCTGCCTAAGGGGTCACACTTAACTCGTTTAATAATACTGGATACGCATCAGCGGATGATGCACTGCGGTGTTAACGCAACGTTAACAAAGATAAGGAAGCGATTCTGGGTCGTACAAGGCCGCCAGCTTATCAAATCCATCCTGCAACGCTGCGTTATTTGCAAAAGGTTGCATGGAAAAAGTGCATCAGAACCTTGGGCCATTCTAACAGTGAAACGGGTTGCCACGAGCAGGCCATTTGAGACAACGGGATTAGACTTTGCTGGTCCACTCTATGTGGCTGCCGACAATAGAGATACGTTGAAAAAAGTTTACATAATGCTCTTTACTTGTGCCGCTGTTCGAGCAGTACATTTAGAGCTGGTGGATAACATGACTGTGAATTGCTGTATTAATTCCTTGCGCAGGTTCATCGCTAGGCGAGGAGTGCCAGCCACCATTATATCGGACAATGCCAAGACGTTTAAGAAAGCTGATCGTGAGTTGCAGACGCTTGAACGTATGATGAGCCGAAATGAAGTCCAGCGGCTCGCCGCGAAACATGGTATTAAATGGCAATTTATTCCGGAACGAGCAGCATGGTGGGGAGGCTTCTGGGAGAGATTGGTGAAAACGGTAAAGGATTGTCTAAAATCAGCTATTGGTAAGGCCAAACTTTCTTATTCTGACTTGGCAACCCTAGTAACGGAGGCAGAGAGCGTGGTAAACCAAAGGCCACTCACGTATGTATCAGGTGACCCGAACGACTTACAACCTTTAACCCCAACGCATTTGTTGGGCGACTGTGGTATACTGGGAGGCGAAAATTTTACTTCAGATGGCGGTTCGATCAACAAAATGTGGCAGACAAGAAGGTTATTACTTAAGCGATATTTAAAACTTTGGCGTAACGAGTATCTGTGCCAACTTCGCACGATTCATTTCAACAAAACCAATCCGGCACGTAGCATAAAAGCAGGCGATGTTGTTTTGGTTAAGAGCGATCACCAGTCGAGGCTGTTATGGAAGCTAGCTGTCGTAATATCTGTGTATATGGGTCGAGATGGTCGTATTCGAGCTTGCGACGTAAGGCTGCAGGACCGGCAAGTCCTTAGGAGNTTTGGCATAACGAGTATCTGTGCTAACTTCGCAAGATTCATTTCAACAAAACCAATCCGGCACGTAGCATAAAAGCAGGCGATGTTGTTTTAGTTAAGAGCGATCACCAGTCGAGGCTGTTATGGAAGCTAGCTGTCGTAATATCTGTGTATATGGGTCGAGATGGTCGTATTCGAACTTGCGACGTAAGGCTGCAGGACCGGCAAGTCCTTAGGAGGCCGATCCAGCTTTTATTCCCGCTAGAAATCCAAGCAGTCATGGTGAGGCCCGAGGATGTCAATTAATAACTGTAACTAATTACTTTATTTTGAGAGAGGCTAAGAGCTTTCCTGTTAAATTGGTGGCTTTACTTGAGTTAGTAATAAATTCACACTCGCAGCATACAGCCGTCTTTTCTTTAATACGGTTCACGTGGTTTGTATAGCAAACGTTTTTTCACAGATACATAATTGTTTATACCTTTGAGGTATAGTTTAGCCGTAAAAGGGGTGTAAAGAAAACATGATTGCCTATTTGTATATAAGATAAATACCAAAAACCTAAAAAAATATGGAAACATTATTATATTGCAATATATTCGGGGTCTTTATCAAAAGTGATAAACTGATTTATCAATTTATGTCAATTTATGTGAACGCCGCTATTATTTTATATTTCATTATATAAGATTAAAAAGCTTGTTTATTTTGGTTCACTTTGTGCCAAATGATGTTGTCATTGATGCCACATCAAGTGATATTATGTCATGTGGTGGAATCGGGTGTGGTAAGTTTCGGTGTGGTTGAATTACGTGTGGGAGTTACGGTGTTGAGAATTCAGGTGTGGTGAGTTTAGATGTGGTGAATTTAGTTATGGTGAGTTTAGATGTGGTTGTGAGATGCAAATGAGATGAGGTGTGGTTGTGAGATGTAAATTGGTTGGGAGATGCTCCATATATTTCTCTTCTAGGCTTTGCATGAACACCTCCATGAGTATAGCCGATGTTGGTTACCCACTCCTAGTCCATTTATTTGTCTGTATATTTTTTTGTTAAATCGGAAATAATTTTGGTTTATCGTAGTCTTCAAAGTACTGATAATTTCTTTTGCGATTTTCTTTTCCATTTTGCCGAGAAATATTCTAAATAAAATATCAACTGTCTCTGTTGTTGGTATTGACGGGTAAAGATCCTTTAAGTCAAATGATACCAATTTAGTATTATTAGTGATATGTAGGGGTGTCATCTTTTCTATAAGCTCTGCTGTGTTTGTAACTGTATATTTATTGGGTAGCTCTAGCTTGTTCTTTAGTACGGTCTTCAGGTACTTCGAGAGTTTGTATGCCGGAGCCGATCTGTGGTTAATAATCGGTCTCATCGTCTTACCTGGTTTATGTATTTTAGGTAATGAAATCATTGGAGGGGCCGAAGGGTTCATTGATGTTAGTCGTCCTGCTTCATTCTCCTTTATTATCGTTGTCGCCCTTTTTATCGCGCTTCTTATTGCCACTTGGTATTCATCGGTGGGATCATTTCCTATTTTGTTGATCAATACCGTTGTATTCCCTTTGTCTGCTTTTGTTGTGATCACGTTGTTCGCCTTTAGTTTTTGTTTTAGAACCCTTATTATTTTGTGCTCGTTATCCTGCTTTCTTTTGTCATTGAAATTTGCATGTTTTGGTGTGTTCCTGTTCTGCCTTTGGGATCAATGCTATAGCCATTTCTGTGTCCACAATGGTGTGCTCCATTTCCTTCTTTTTATCATAGTTTGTGATGTTGTGTTTACGGCCTTTGCTCAGTATTTCTGCCTCCTGCTCATTGACTGGGAACACTGTTAAAGTTACAAGATTTGAAGGGAATCGCGGTTCTGCTTGTTTTTGGTTCATTGCGCCCTTTTGTTTTCTATTGAGGTCTTCAAGTTTCTTGTTCAATTGTCTGTACTTCTGCCCCATGATTTTCTTGATGTTTTCCTCCATTTCCTCTAATATCTGCATCAGTGTACTGGTTGGTAGGAGTCCCGCTAGTTCTAGGTGAATTGCCAATAGCTCCGAGTTTGTCCGCTCTCTCTAGCCATGTAGGCTTTTAATTTCGTAGCGAAGAAAGCTGTAATATTCAATTCTAAATGTACACCAATGAAAATTAATAAGGCAGCTAAACTCCTCCACGAACAGCATAAATGACGGCGTTTGAACATATTGGAGAACATGGAGATTTACAAGCAGAAAACATTTCAAGGGAGAATTATAAACGAACAAACAAACACTGTATCCGATATAATATTCGAACCACTCAAGATGTTGTACCGAAAACATGAGAAGACCCCTGAAAAAACGCCAACGCGAAGATACAGACCCACGCCGAAAAAACCAAGAATAGAAAATAACGGATTTCTATCTGCCGGCACATACAAGCAACTACCTGCGAAATAACTGAACATAAACTGACGAAAACCAAGAAATTAAAAATAACGGATTTCTACCCGCCGGCGAATACAAGCAACCAAAAAGCACCTACCAGTGAAATAATGAAACAAACGCTGACGCACTTAGGTGGGTATGCATGACCTAATGACAGTTAAAACAGATAGTAACACGAATACATAAAAGCAGAAGGAAACACGAACTATTTCAGAACGAAAAATGAAACCAAATTTGACAAGGGATGACGGAAAATCGTTCCACAATACATCATACTCCTACCCTGTCGGAAACACACACAACCAAAAAGAAGAACAAAAACTATAGATTTGTTTTATTTGTTTAGTTATTTCAATAAAAATTAAAATTGTTTTTTAGGGAACTTTTTATTTAGCTAATGATGNTCTCTAGCCATGTAGGCTTTTAATTTCGTAGCGAAGAAAGCTGTAATATTCAATTCTAAATGTACACCAATGAAAATTAATAAGGCAGCTAAACTCCTCCACGAACAGCATAAATGACGGCGTTTGAACATATTGGAGAACATGGAGATTTACAAGCAGAAAACATTTCAAGGGAGAATTATAAACGAACAAACAAACACTGTATCCGATATAATATTCGAACCACTCAAGATGTTGTACCGAAAACATGAGAAGACCCCTGAAAAAACGCCAACGCGAAGATACAGACCCACGCCGAAAAAACCAAGAATAGAAAATAACGGATTTCTATCTGCCGGCACATACAAGCAACTACCTGCGAAATAACTGAACATAAACTGACGAAAACCAAGAAATTAAAAATAACGGATTTCTACCCGCCGGCGAATACAAGCAACCAAAAAGCACCTACCAGTGAAATAATGAAACAAACGCTGACGCACTTAGGTGGGTATGCATGACCTAATGACAGTTAAAACAGATAGTAACACGAATACATAAAAGCAGAAGGAAACACGAACTATTTCAGAACGAAAAATGAAACCAAATTTGACAAGGGATGACGGAAAATCGTTCCACAATACATCATACTCCTACCCTGTCGGAAACACACACAACCAAAAAGAAGAACAAAAACTATAGATTTGTTTTATTTGTTTAGTTATTTCAATAAAAATTAAAATTGTTTTTTAGGGAACTTTTTATTTAGCTAATGATGTGGTTTTTGATGTCATATTTATGGCATCGTCTCGGCTTTCTTCAACCAAAACGAAAGTGATGAAACTAAAGGCAACAACGAAACTTCATTATTTAAAAAAACTTTAATTGGACAATTACAGTGACTCAAAAAACCGCTATGTATTTTTTTAGTATTCCCAATGTTTTTCAACTAAAATTTTTTAAATTTTAAATTTTGTGTTTAAGTTCGCGCTTTAACCAAATCCATAAAAATTGAACCCTCGATTTACAAGATTTATCAGAATTTAAAAATATTAAGAACAATTTTGGAATTTTAGTATAACCCACAATGTGCAGTTAAAAATTCCCGTTGGTAAAAAAAATATTCGTCACCGGTCTTTTGTTTTTTTTTTTGAATTTATTCAATTGCCATTTGTAAAGACTGGCGCTGATTTGTTTTGTTTTTTTGTGAACAATCATAGCGTGTAATTACATACCTAGCCATTTTTTTATTTTTATTTAAAGAATCATTTAAAATGTTTAGGCAATCAAAAGCTCCTCAGGATTCCAGTAAAATGGGTTCTTTTTTCATTGGCCTTAAATATATCGAGGGCTTATATTCAATACCCCATATCTGCACATTTCACAAAAATGAGATTCTGATATAAAAATCCACCCAAGACTTAACTGTCATCGGTGATATTAAAACTGACATTGTATAACGCTTGACAGAAGAATTTACTATTAAATTGCAAAGTCAGAATCAACATCAGTGATGACAGGTCAGTCCCAGATGGGTTATAATTTCACAAAGAAGTTTTTGTTAAAAGTCCAGATNCACAACCAAAAAGAAGAACAAAAACTATAGATTTGTTTTATTTGTTTAGTTATTTCAATAAAAATTAAAATTGTTTTTTAGGGAACTTTTTATTTAGCTAATGATGTGGTTTTTGATGTCATATTTATGGCATCGTCTCGGCTTTCTTCAACCAAAACGAAAGTGATGAAACTAAAGGCAACAACGAAACTTCATTATTTAAAAAAACTTTAATTGGACAATTACAGTGACTCAAAAAACCGCTATGTATTTTTTTAGTATTCCCAATGTTTTTCAACTAAAATTTTTTAAATTTTAAATTTTGTGTTTAAGTTCGCGCTTTAACCAAATCCATAAAAATTGAACCCTCGATTTACAAGATTTATCAGAATTTAAAAATATTAAGAACAATTTTGGAATTTTAGTATAACCCACAATGTGCAGTTAAAAATTCCCGTTGGTAAAAAAAATATTCGTCACCGGTCTTTTGTTTTTTTTTTTGAATTTATTCATTTGCCATTTGTAAAGACTGGCGCTGATTTGTTTTGTTTTTTTGTGAACAATCATAGCGTGTAATTACATACCTAGCCATTTTTTTATTTTTATTTAAAGAATCATTTAAAATGTTTAGGCAATCAAAAGCTCCTCAGGATTCCAGTAAAATGGGTTCTTTTTTCATTGGCCTTAAATATATCGAGGGCTTATATTCAATACCCCATATCTGCACATTTCACAAAAATGAGATTCTGATATAAAAATCCACCCAAGACTTAACTGTCATCGGTGATATTAAAACTGACATTGTATAACGCTTGACAGAAGAATTTACTATTAAATTGCAAAGTCAGAATCAACATCAGTGATGACAGGTCAGTCCCAGATGGGTTATAATTTCACAAAGAAGTTTTTGTTAAAAGTCCAGATAGAGTGTATTAGATAGATGATATTAGCCGCCGATATATATTTTGTTTTTGCTTTTATTGATTTGACAGCACAACCGTAAAAGCAAAAAAAAATATGTTAGTGTAAACTTTGACAGCTTAAGCATAAAACCAAGAACAAAGTAAACCTATATTTGGTTTTTTATTATTCCTACCACCATGCATGTCTCCGCTTTGATTGTTACTCTTAGGTTAGGTTAGATTAATATGGGCGGCGTTGAGCCGCACATAGGCCGGTAGGTTCTTGGCCTTGGAGCTCGTTTTTACGCCTTAAACTAGATACCACAAAGAATGTCAACGTGTTTTACGATATAAAGTAGAAATTTCAGCCCGACTTTTGATATGTCCTCAAACTTCTCGAATTGGTAGGCTGTCAAGCATTTTAGTCGTGCTTTCTACAGTGCAGGATGCCGGCAGAGAAGATGTTCCAAGGTTTCCTTGATCTCCCGCTCACGAAACTTCCTGTGCATGAGCAGCCACGGTAAAAACTCTGCATTCTTCCTTTGATTGCCGTAACAAGAAGTGAGTATAGTTGCTACCACCGTTTTTGTACATATTTTTTGCAGTTTTACAAGTGGTTAATTCATTCCATCTATCGTCTATTTTGTTGTACAAGTGTTGAAATGGTCTACGAATGTAGTTTGTCTGTTCGAGAGTTAGACTGGTGGCGTTCATGGCAGTCTCATCCGCTATTTAATTACCCTCTATTCCCTTGTGGGCTGTAGCCCGTGCTGCCTGTATTTCCCGCCCCAATTGAGCTGTGCTCTAAAGTTCTGAAATTGAATTCCCCTATGACCGTCTATCTGCCTGCGGTGTTAAACTGAGGATCATTTCAAGAGCAGCCGTTGAAGTGGACCTCAGGGCTCCCGTGGTGCGAGTCGCTGAACCTTCTCTCCACCACACCCAAGCGCCATTGAGCAGTATTGGTCTGACTATTGTTATGTGGTGATAATGCATCATAGCAGATGACAGACCTTAAGTGACTCCCAGAATTCTTTTACATGCATAAAAGGCGTTACTGACCTTCTTCACCCTCTCATCAACATTGCGCTTCCACAGCAGCTTGTTTTCCAAGACTACTCCCTACTACTACTCCCTAGACTACTTTGTGTGGTCTTCAATTGGCAAATAGATGATACCTAGCCTCGGGGGTCTCCACACCTGGTCCTTATATCTTCTTGTGAAGAGTATAACGTCTGCTTTTTCTGCGTTAACCCCTGGCCTGCTCGAGAAAGATTTTAATTCACAGCGAAATAGCAGGTTCTATGCATATTGGTTCGATGCTATTAATAATTGCTTCACTTGAGAATTATTGAATGCTCCCGAAGTATCCAGAAATACCCCTAGAGCATATTCTTTGTATTCTAGACCATTATCAATGTGTTGTACTAACGATTTGTGTACACATGTTGGGCCTTAGCCAAGATGCTTGGTGGCAGAGTGTCCCTGATGTGAGTGTCAATAATTCTAGCGTTTTTAAGAGGAATGAGCTGAGACTTATGGGCACGCACTCCTTAAATAAAACCGGGTTGCTCCTGCTTGCCTTGGGTATAAAGACAACCCTCACTTCCCTCCATGGTACCGGCACATAGCTCGGGCTCAAACAGCCCAAAAATATCGCCGTCAGCCATGGTCCACAAGGTAACTAGCCTTCTGGAGCGAGACTAGGAATATTCCGTCTACTCTCGGGGATTTGTAGGGCTCAAAACTGTGGATTGCCCATTCTACTTTGGAAGACGTTATGACGTTTGACGGGATGCTGCTCGCTATACCTCCCCTACTATCGAGGTTTGTCGAGTCCATGCATCCCGAAAAGTGAGTGCTAACAAAGTCTTATAGCGACTCCTCGCTTGAATTGGTCCAGTCCCCGCAACTCTTACGTATTAGGCAAGGTTCGCTTGGAATCTTGGTTAGAAATTTCCTAAGCCTGCCTACTTCGTTTGTTTCCTTTAAGTTCTCACAGATGTCCCTTCAGGACTTATTCTTTGACCTTCGCACTTCTTTTTTTATATGACTTGAGTAAGTCCTTGTACTCCCCCCAGCATAATTCATTATCTGCTACCTTGGCCAATTTGAAGCTTTCTAGCACCACACGTCTTTGTAATCCCAGCTCCTTATTCCACGAAGGAGGTTGAGATCTACGCTTAGTGCGCATCAAGTTCAACCTTTGTGTTGGACTTGCGTGGCTTAGCCTTCATATCGTCTAGTTTCTAGGATTTCTGAGGAACCAACTATTTCTTTTGGGAGAGATCAACATGTCGAAGCTTATGTATTTATGGTCAGAGAATGACGCACATTGCTTCGAATAGCAAATTTAGCTGGACGAAAACAAAATTTTATTGGTTTTTAAATTACTTTTTGATATTTGGAATACATTCCTGACAGTATATTTAAATAGAAATTGCGTTTATTAAAGCAATAAACATATGGAAACAAAAAAGGTAATTCAACGCCATCTAGTTGAGAGCTCTATTATAACAACTGAAATTTAACCTAATCTCAATCACAAATATTTACATAATGGCAAATGGACTTTATAAAGCAAAAATTTCAATTATTTCTCTACAGATTCAGAGGCGATAAAGCAATTCATGTCCACGTTGGTTTAAGTAAATTTATACTGAAAATTCGTCACTTCGATTTGTTAAACAAGTAAGAAAGTCTAAGTTCGGGCGGAGCCGAACATTAAATACCCAGCGCAAGTATCAAATATATGATCTTCATCTTTACGAAAGCTACCGCTACATGGTAAGCCGGGATGTATCAAATTTGAGTAAAGCAGCGTCCTTAAATTTCGAAATATTGAAGTTTCAAGCATTTCTGAAATTTACCGTTATATGAAAAGCGGCCTCAATTTCAGTCTGATTTCAATAATTATCAGTGCTTTGCTTTTATGTGGCAAGCACAATAACCACACCGAGTTTGGTACAAATTGGTAGAACGGTTACCGAGATACATATGTATATGTGATCATAAGTGGGCGGTGCCACGCCCATTTTCCAAAAAAATTATTAGTCTTCCAAATATAATGTTAAAGACGCAATGGAGTTTAGAAACAAGATTAAAGGCTCCTATATATTTGATGATGAGATTTTAGTGTCATTCGATGTTGTGTCCTTATTTCCTAGCATACCGGTGGATTTGGCCATCGAAATCATAGCCTCATAATTGGACGAGATTAAAAACCACACCTTTTTGACGAAAGAACTATTCTTGTTAATACAAAAAATTTGCGTTAAGGAGAACTGTTATTTTAAGTACAATGATAAAATCTACGAGCAGCGATCAGGAATGCCAATGGGTTCTCCAGCCTCACCTATAATAGCGGATATAGTAATGGAGGAATTACTGGACAAATTTGAAAGAAACTCCACCAACAAACCGCGTTTACTCACCAAATACGTTGATGATCTATTTGCCATTATTAAAACACAAGATATGGACATAATGCTACAGACACTCAATAACTACAACAAGTCGATTAAATTTACAATAGAAAAGGAAAATAATGGACAGTTATCTTATCTTGACACTCTAGTAATAAGAAGAAATAATTTATTAACGATAAACTTGTACATAAAGCCGACTGCGTCTGGGAGACTAATTAACTTTCACTCCAAACATGAGAAAAAGATAATTATAAATACAGCCAACAATTTTATTAGAAGGGTCCTCTCGATTAGTGACAAAATTTATCATACAAAAAATATTGCGGTTATTAAAAGAATTCTGGAATATAATGATTTCCCTCGTCGTTGATAAACAAAATGATTCGTTATTACTACGTTGGTACTACTAAACAGGGGACAAATAAAGACAGGGAAAACAAAATTTACAAATCATCGACATATGTTCCAGGGATATCCGAAAGGGTTAAGAATTCGAGTATATATGATAAAGAAAATNGTACTACTAAACAGGGGACAAATAAAGACAGGGAAAACAAAATTTACAAATCATCGACATATGTTCCAGGGATATCCGAAAGCGTTAAGAATTCGAGTATATATGATAAAGAAAATTATATAATTGTATTTACATATAATAACACACTACGACAAATCTACAGCAATACAAAATACAAGATTCCGACTTATGAGAAATCCAATGTAGTGTATGAAATTCCATGCAATGGCGACGGGTCCCATGTATGCAATAAGGTATATGTGGGGACAACTAAATCAAAATTAAAGACAAGGATTTCCGCTCATACGGCCTTGTTATATCATTGTAAGAATACGGGACATTATCCAAACTTTGACAACGTAACAATTTTAGAAAAGGAAAAGCATTACCATAAACGCTATACTTTGGAAATGCTACATATTATGAACACCCCTAACAATAAAAGGATCAACTTAAAATCGGACACCGACAATTGGCGCATGTTTATCATACATACATATTCATGTCCTACTGTTCGTTTTCCTATGTATTGTTGTTCGTGGATTTTTGTTTACAATTACTGTATTTTGAATTGTTTACATTCTCATGTTGATGTTTTCTATTGTCTCCAAATTTGCTTGTTTAATTATTGTTTTTCGCTCATCTGTTTCAGTCGATTAAACATTGTTAAATGTGTAAGTTGTACTTGTTTATGTTTATACGTACATATGTATTAATGTGTGTAATTGTAATAATGTATTTTTTCAGTCCTGATGATGACTTCAGACTGAAGTCGAAATATCGGCAAATAAAAACGAATGCAAAATCAAAAATAGTGTTTTGATTTTCATGTGGCCTTGAGCTCGAAAAATACAATATTATTTAAAGAATCATTTAAAATGTTTAGGCAATCAAAAGCTCCTCAGGATTCCAGTAAAATGAGTTTTGAAAAGAGCACGATATGTTCGCCTTTTATCGATATACATACATACATATATATCTACATACATCTTAATATATAAAAATCCGGTGTCACAGTGACACCGCTGATCGATTTCAATGAAATTGTGTGGGTGTCTTTTGTTGGTTCCATCTTAAAAAACAGGATATTCTCGAACCCGAGAAAAAATATTTTTTTCATCGAAATTTTTTCTATGCTTCTCTTAAAAATCTCGTGTCGCTATGTTCGTTAACGCCAACTACAAACTGCCCGTATCCGAAGCGGGAGTTTTCCAATGTTATTCGCGGCTATGCTTCATATGTATGTTTATGTTGGGGAGAAAAAGCTGGGATAGCAACAAAATAATAGCTCTGATCCAATACTTTTCGTGAAAAATCCTGTAAAACTGTCAAACAGCAAAATCACTCTCTGAAGTGAGAGTAAAAAGTGAGTAAAAACAAAAAGTACGAGAACAAAAAAACCATTTTTCCTGTAAAAACGTCAACCAGTGATTGCTTGACACTTTCCATGATTTTACCAGAAGAAAAAGTTCGGGTAAAATCTTGCAACTTCATTATCTACACAACTCTCCAAAAGTCGCTCTCATTTACAGGATTTTGGAGGATTTCGGAGTACGGGAACATTTTTCCTGCAACTTCCTGCAAGTTCGTGTAAAATCCTGTAAGTTCATGGAGTACTGGATCAGAGCTAATGTGTCATGTATTTATACACATACATAAACATGCACACATCAACAGCAACCAAAAATTTGCCGTTTGGACACCATCCAATATTATCTATCCCCTGGCTGATGTTTGAACCAGAGATCGTTTTTTTTAAACGTTGTGAACAATAATAACAATCGTTTGTAAATTTCGATATCAAATGAGACGTTAGAAACAATATGAGTCTTCACACCGAGCTTGGTATTCGGTGTCCGGAGATTTTTTCTAAGCTATTTTGTTTGGGTAAAATAGTGTTACACAAACAAAACACATGGGAAAAAATTACCGAGCACCGAGTTACCGTGTACCAAGCTGCATGTAACCTGCCTATGTATCGGTGTGTAGCAGGACAATGTATGCCCGGGCTTACTAGTATGTACATATGTGACACGTAAAGTTAAAAGGGACCTACGGTCAGAAAAAATCGGTTTTAACTTTTCCATCGACTCTTATAGTAAACGGGCCGCTCTTTCCAATGCAAAAGCAAAGCAAAGCTTTCTAGCTGCATTCGTTTTTTCACAATTTCACTTCAAAGTTAGGTACTTTCACAAAAAAAAGTACAGAAAAAATCAAATCTGACAAACAATTCTGAAATTAATTAAATTCGCTTGAAACTCGTTACTCGGGGGTTTTCGGGGTCGCTGATTACGAATCCGATGTCAGTTTTTCAAAATTCGGTGTCAACGACATTTTTGAGTTCCACATGAATCCGATCAAATTTTAAATTTTTTCCGCAATATTGGATCCGCCATTTTCAATTTTTAAAAACTAAAATCGGATTCGTAATCAGCGACTCCAAAAACCCCCGAGTAACGAGTTTCAAGCGATTCTAATCAATTTTTAAAAAAGTCATCCGCCATATTGGCTCCGCCATTTTGAATTTTGGAAAACTAACATCGGATTCGTAATCAGCGACCCCGAAAACCCCCGAGTAACGAGTTTCAATCCATTAAAACGTTCAGAAGCATCAAAATCAACTTGGTAAACTTCAAAGTCGTTTTTCTCGAAATCTTTTTTTCTGAGCGTAGGTCCCTTTTAACTTTACGTGTCACATATGTATATAAAAAGTGTGCATTAAAGCGTTCGAAAATGAATGCAATAAAGTATAATACACTTTTCGAGAAACCTTTATAATATAAAGATAACTACGAAAGATAAATCGGGAACTTAAATTTTATTTACTTTTCAAACAAAATACTTTATCAAAAATCTACAAAAATTAGAAAAAATGTGCCTTTTTGCCAACCCAAATTTTTTCTACCAATTTTGGTAATAATTTACCAAAGTGGCAACTCTGGCCCTAGCTACTTAAGACGTGGAAGTTTGTTATTCTAAAATTGAATGGGCTACAAAACTGAAAAATCTTTCTAAGGGCCGTTTTCTAGACTGCCTGTTAAAGATAACCGGTGCATTCTTATAACAGGCAATCGATAAAAAGTCGATAAAGCAGACTGGCCGCCAGTTTTTAGCAGGCAGTCGAGAAAACGGCCCTGAGAGATCTAATTAAAAACATCGAATGTTTTAAGAAACTTTGCTGCTTTTTTAAAATATTGCACAAAGCTTGAAACTTGGACTTATACGGTAAAAAAAAAAAAACAACAAACTATGTGTCAACTTGTGATGCGCATGTGGCCCGCAACTCCATCAGGGCATCCAAGTTTAATTTAATGGAAAAAAACAAGTTTGTTTAAATTAATAATATGTTTGCTAACTCTTTACTGAAAGTGTTTGGTTTGCGGAGAATATTTTACAACATTACCTTGTGGTGTGTGATGAGGGGTGGTGGCTGAAAGACGTCCGTGCTTGATAGTGACAAAAATGGAATGACCGCGCTCTTTTATAAAAGGTTTAGCGGCGCCCTCAAACAGCGAACTGTATTGAGGGGAAATTAAGCTAATTTGTTTATATTAAGTATTTGGCGGGAAATATAATGCAAAAGGGTGTATGTGCATATTCGTATGCATGTACATATATGTGTATGTGTGTGCGATTATATATTAGGGTGGTTCATCCTTTTAAAGTTTGGTTTAGGCTTATGGCCTAAACATGCCGGCCCCCTTGCTATAAGCAACATCTGTTGGGACATTCAACCACCACACCTACATTAACAAATAAATTTAAAAAAATAAATATAAAATTGTATTCGGCTACCTAGATATTGGAAAAAGAAGGTTAGTACGAGAGGACGTGGTTAAACATTTCTTTGCATATATGTGTATAATAAATTCAAGCAGTAAGTAGCTGGCGAGGCCGAGTCTCCAGTCTACCGTGATGCTGTATTTGATAAAATTATAGCGGTTTTAATTTTTTGAACGTGGTCGGAAAGGCCGAGATTCCGATCCCCGTTGTGCTATTTGCTTGTACTAGCTTGGGTCGGAAAGCCCAAGTTTCCGATCCCATGATGTGATCGGGCGGAAAGGCCGAGTTTCCGCTCCGAGTCTTTCGTTTATGTATAAAAATATTTATTAGCTTGCATTTTATAACAGAAGAAGAAATAGGACTAATTTTTCACCGAATCCAAATAGCCTCTACAATCATTTTATCAATATAAAATGAGTGCAAAGGCTGACTGGTGTAGTTGGTAAAAAATGGATTTTCCCAGTGGGAAATTGAGTAATACAGTCCCATAAAGCTTGCCGGTATATGTATGATTTTAAACATTTCCTTTTCTTTTTTCACCATACGTTTGTTTAAGAGTGACAAGATTGACGTACATACCTACATATGAAGCGAAATCCGGGTGAGTGTTAGGAATTTCGTCCGGCAAATTCATAAACTTCGAAACTATATTATGTTATGTCTTTTATACTAATGACGCAATCTGCTGATTTTGTTGAGATTTTATGGATGGATGATGCATGTTTCGATTCAAACTTGAATTGCAAGTGAAAATTTCTAAGTTCTCTCGGTTTCGTACACACAACTTGTGAAACCAATAGATCATTGTTCGTAAGTGAGTAGATGTAGTGGACTGTATTAAATTTTGCGGGTTTTAGAGTGGAATCCTTTAGGTTCTAAGGAAGTGGAATTTGGGCTATCCTTGTGGTAGGATGTCGTACCCTGTATGATTGCAAGTTGTGGTATCGTTCTTCTGCACCCTGTCGTTCTTCATGAGGTGCTATTGTTGAGGTTGCTCTGCTGCGCCACCACTTTCGCTAGCTCTGGGTCATGAAGGAAGAGGTGATTGGAGGTGTTTTAGCGAATCGATTGGAGTGTACGTTCGTACCACCATGTGTGCCTCTTCGGGGTGAGGAGTTATTACGAAGCGTAGCGTCAGTCTCTCCCCCGCCCAAAAAATTGGAAATTAAGATTCGCCGTGCTTTTAGCGTTTGTGTACTAAAATATTTCTCCATCTTTTGAGTTTTAATTTTTGGGACGCTTTCTGATGACGTAAGATGCTTTTTGAAAGAGACCGCATTGAAGAAAGATGCGCTTTTGGTTGTTGGGTATATCGGCTCTGTCTGGCCAGTTAATATCCAGCCAAAGTCGGCTTCTTGGGCAAGTAGAGTCCCTAACACGTTTTTTCTGATACCACTCAATACTATCTGGGCATAAATGTCGCCGCCCAGGATAAGATCAACCTGTTCATTTTTGAAAAAGTCCTTGTCCGCTAACGGAAGGTCCGAAAACGCTTGCTTAGTTTTAGCGTTGACTTCACAAGTCGGTAAGTTTCCGGTGAGTCCTGGTAGAACGAGGACTTACGTGTTTATATTTATTGAGGAGTCAATAGGAGACCGTAATTGAATAGTGCACGTTTCTTTAACTTGCGCAGAAACAGTGTTGTTGATGCCTGATACCTGAGCACGTATTCTCTTTGAAGGCAGGTTAATTTTTCGTTTAAGGCTTTCTGTAATGAAGGAGGGTTCCGAGCCGGAGTCTATTAGAGCGCGGGCTGAAAAGTTAGTGTTATGGAAAAATATATTAACACGCGCTGTACCTAATAAAACCCCTTTTCCCGTGTTAGCGAAACAAGATTGAACGTTATTTACTGTATTTGTAGAGTCGCGTATTGCTTGTGCTTGGGCGGAAGATGACGCGATGTCGTCTGTTCGATGCGAATTGTTAGCTGGAAAGGTTGCTTTTGGCGGAACTGCCTGGGTGNACCTAATAAAACCCCTTTTCCCGTGTTAGCGAAACAAGATTGAACGTTATTTACTGTATTTGTAGAGTCGCGTATTGCTTGTGCTTGGGCGGAAGATGACGCGATGTCGTCTGTTCGATGCGAATTGTTAGCTGGAAAGGTTGCTTTTGGCGGAACTGCCTGGGTGTGGAGGATCGTGTGGTGCCGCAGGAGACACGTTCTACAATTGAATGAGCTTCTGCACCTTGACACCTTATGTCCGGAGGATAGACAGTTCAAGTAAATGTTGTTATTCGTTAGGAAGTTGATNGTTCCGAGCCGGAGTCTATTAGAGCGCGGGCTGAAAAGTTAGTGTTATGGAAAAATATATTAACACGCGCTGTACCTAATAAAACCCCTTTTCCCGTGTTAGCGAAACAAGATTGAACGTTATTTACTGTATTTGTAGAGTCGCGTATTGCTTGTGCTTGGGCGGAAGATGACGCGATGTCGTCTGTTCGATGCGAATTGTTAGCTGGAAAGGTTGCTTTTGGCGGAACTGCCTGGGTGTGGAGGATCGTGTGGTGCCGCAGGAGACACGTTCTACAATTGAATGAGCTTCTGCACCTTGACACCTTATGTCCGGAGGATAGACAGTTCAAGTAAATGTTGTTATTCGTTAGGAAGTTGATTCTGCCGGCTGGTGCTAGGTTGAGAAATTCTTGGCAACTTGATAGCTTGTGCTCGTTGCTCTTACAGAAATTGCAAATTGCTTTGGGTACACTAGCATGGAATGATTGTAATCTTTTTTGATGAGCTTCATTGGTATGCCTACTATTATGCGGCCCTGCAGTGGAGTTAGGTTTAATGCCTCTAATATCTGAAACGGATTCTAGAGTTTGAAACCGTTGTGAAAGAAATTTATCCATGCCCTCCCACTTGGATATTTCAGTTTTGCTTTCAATACTTTGCCCCCACAACGCCAATGTAGTTTCTGGTAACTTCGTTGAGCAGAGATATGTAATGATTGCATCCCAGTTTGAAGTGTCAATCTGTTGACACTGTAATGTCGAGATGCATTTATTAATATCTCGCTGCAATTGTTTGATGGAGCTACCGCACTCGCTATGTACCGCCTGTAGGTTGAAAAGAACCTTTAATTGGGCATTTACGAGGATACGTTTATTTTCGTATCTATCACTCAAATTTTTCCAGGCAATTTGAAAGCCATCGTTAGTCAATGGACATTTACTCACTATCTCTCTGGCCTCCCCCTCTGTATTTTGGTTTAGGTGGAACAATTTTTCCACAGGAGTGAGGCGCTTGTTGAGTATGTATATGGCCGTAAACATATCTCGGAACGTAGGCCATGTGAGATAGTCGCCTTTGAGTATGTCCGT
>NW_016157194.1:388257-401997 GCF_001687245.7 Rhagoletis zephyria
CTTCATCTTCATCTTCATCTTCATCTTCATCTTCATCTTCATCTTCATCTTCATCTTCATCTTCATATTCACCTTCGTTTATATTTAGGTTTCTTTACTTTTATTCTAATTTTTGCCTTTATCCCTTTCTTTAATTCTTTAATTCAGTACCAATATTAAAGCATACATTTAGGAGGCATTTCCGCCCCAATCATGTACATGTACGGCATTAGTGTTGGTGCCACTTTGGAATTGATTTTTTACGCTTTATGTTAAACCAATTTGAAATTTGAAAAATTGTCTGCACATCAGCGTCAAAATACCTTTCTGATGATACATAATTGTTTATACATTTGAGGTATAGTTTAGCCGTAAAAAGGGTGTAAAGAAAACATGATTGCCTATTTATATATAAGATAAATACCAAAAACCAAAAAACATATGGAAACATCATTATATTGCAATATATTCAGGGTCTTTATCAAAAATGATAAACTGATTTAATTTTCATTTTATCTCGTTTATCGGAAGTTTATCAATTTATATGAACGCCACTACTATTTTATATTTCATCATATAAGATTAAAAAGCTTGTTTATTTTGGTTCATTTTGTGCTAAATGATGTTGTCATTGATGCCACAACAAGTGATATTATGTCATGTGGTGAAATTGGGTGTGGTAAGTTGCGGTGTGGTGGAATTAAGTGTGGGAGTTACGGTGTTGCGAATTCTTAAGAGGTGTGGTGAGTTTATATGTGGTGAATTTAGTTACGGTGAGTTTAAGTGTGGTGAATTAAGGTGTGGTGGATTTAGGTGTGGTGGATTTAGGTGTGGGGAGTTAAGGTGTGGTGAGTTAAGGTGTAGTGAGAAAGTTGAGGTGTGGTGAGATAATGTGGTGAATTAAGGTGTGGTGGATTTAGGTGTGGTGGACTTAGGTGTGAGGGGTCACGGTGTGGGGAGTTGAGGTGTGGTGAATTACGGTATGATGAATTTAGGTGTGGGGAGTGAAGTAGTGGTTGATTTAGGTGTGGGGAGTTAAGGTGTGGCGAGTTAATGTGTAGTGAGCTCAAGTGGAGTAAGTTCCCGTTTAAAGATTTGTTCATCTCCATTGTTACGTCTAACGCATCCCTAACAAACACACAGCGCTTGCAATACTTAAAGGATAGCCTTACTGGAGAGGCAAAAAATGCACTTGATAATGTCACCACGACAGATTCTAACTTCCAGGTTGCGTGGGAGCTACTTCAGTCCAAGTACGAGAACAAACGGATAATAATCAACGCTCATACAGCAGCGATTAGCAAAGTTCCTTGTGCTCCGAAAGAATCTGCCTCTGCGCTGAGGTCATTACTTGATGGCGTGATGTCGTCTATACGTGCGCTGCAGCATTTCGGCCGGCCAATCGAGCATTGGGATGATTGGCTAGTGTTCACTATTACTAACAAGTTGGATGCCACCACTCGCAAAGCATGCGAGCTCTCCCTAAAGTCGAACGACGATATTCCAACTTTTAAGGAGCTGCAGGAGTTTCTTACCAGAAGAACACAGTCCCTGGAAATAGTCCACAGCTACACCGAGCCGAAGCTCTTCGTAAAGGAGCATACTCCAAATAAGTTAGGCACCCCCTCTGATGTTTCTGGGTATCATACCACATCTGGGCGTTGTCCCAACTGCTCCGGTAAGCATATTATCATGTTTTGCAAAGATTTTCGCAATAAATCGCCGCACGAACGGTATGACTACGCACTACAAGCTAAGCTGTGCCTAAACTGTTTGCACATCGGCCACCAGCAATCAGCTTGTTCTTCCGAGCGCCGTTACAAGACGTGTCAAGCTAAGCACCACACAATGCTGTACGACTACTTTGCTTTCAACGCGACTAGTACGAGCAAACAGGCTGCATCCTCTCATAACGCAGTCACAACAAGGCAAGGCCCTAATATGCTGCCGCCGGTACTGTTCGGCACAGCCCTGATTGAGGTTAAGTCAGAGTCCGGACACAAGGTCGTTTTACGAGCTTTACTGGACAGCGGGGCAGAAGCAACGTTCATCAGCGAATCCGAAGTCAACATGTTACACTTGGTGAAGTCTAATGTAAAGGTACCTATTAATGGTGCTAACGGTGATAGAGTTGCTACGGCAAAGGGGTTAGTAACGTTTAATCTACGTTCATTGAAATCCGANTTAAGAGGTGTGGTGAGTTTATATGTGGTGAATTTAGTTACGGTGAGTTTAAGTGTGGTGAATTAAGGTGTGGTGGATTTAGGTGTGGTGGATTTAGGTGTGGGGAGTTAAGGTGTGGTGAGTTAAGGTGTAGTGAGAAAGTTGAGGTGTGGTGAGATAATGTGGTGAATTAAGGTGTGGTGGATTTAGGTGTGGTGGACTTAGGTGTGAGGGGTCACGGTGTGGGGAGTTGAGGTGTGGTGAATTACGGTATGATGAATTTAGGTGTGGGGAGTGAAGTAGTGGTTGATTTAGGTGTGGGGAGTTAAGGTGTGGCGAGTTAATGTGTAGTGAGCTCAAGTGGAGTAAGTTCCCGTTTAAAGATTTGTTCATCTCCATTGTTACGTCTAACGCATCCCTAACAAACACACAGCGCTTGCAATACTTAAAGGATAGCCTTACTGGAGAGGCAAAAAATGCACTTGATAATGTCACCACGACAGATTCTAACTTCCAGGTTGCGTGGGAGCTACTTCAGTCCAAGTACGAGAACAAACGGATAATAATCAACGCTCATACAGCAGCGATTAGCAAAGTTCCTTGTGCTCCGAAAGAATCTGCCTCTGCGCTGAGGTCATTACTTGATGGCGTGATGTCGTCTATACGTGCGCTGCAGCATTTCGGCCGGCCAATCGAGCATTGGGATGATTGGCTAGTGTTCACTATTACTAACAAGTTGGATGCCACCACTCGCAAAGCATGCGAGCTCTCCCTAAAGTCGAACGACGATATTCCAACTTTTAAGGAGCTGCAGGAGTTTCTTACCAGAAGAACACAGTCCCTGGAAATAGTCCACAGCTACACCGAGCCGAAGCTCTTCGTAAAGGAGCATACTCCAAATAAGTTAGGCACCCCCTCTGATGTTTCTGGGTATCATACCACATCTGGGCGTTGTCCCAACTGCTCCGGTAAGCATATTATCATGTTTTGCAAAGATTTTCGCAATAAATCGCCGCACGAACGGTATGACTACGCACTACAAGCTAAGCTGTGCCTAAACTGTTTGCACATCGGCCACCAGCAATCAGCTTGTTCTTCCGAGCGCCGTTACAAGACGTGTCAAGCTAAGCACCACACAATGCTGTACGACTACTTTGCTTTCAACGCGACTAGTACGAGCAAACAGGCTGCATCCTCTCATAACGCAGTCACAACAAGGCAAGGCCCTAATATGCTGCCGCCGGTACTGTTCGGCACAGCCCTGATTGAGGTTAAGTCAGAGTCCGGACACAAGGTCGTTTTACGAGCTTTACTGGACAGCGGGGCAGAAGCAACGTTCATCAGCGAATCCGAAGTCAACATGTTACACTTGGTGAAGTCTAATGTAAAGGTACCTATTAATGGTGCTAACGGTGATAGAGTTGCTACGGCAAAGGGGTTAGTAACGTTTAATCTACGTTCATTGAAATCCGACTTCGAGCTTGTATGCATCGCTCTAGTGTTGCCTCGAGTTGGAAACCGCACCCCGACGGTAACTATTGCACCGAACGATGTTCAACACTTTAGTGAGTTAGACCTTGCTGATCCTACCTGGAATGTACCTCAACCGATTGATGTCATCCTAAATGCTGGCGATTATGCTGCTCTTCTGTTAAGCGGAATACAGCGTAGCAAAACTAGTATTTTGATTGGCCAAAGTACACGGTTGGGTTGGGTGATTTTTTTGCAGTTCTGCTAATCAATCTCTCGTGTCGCCACGGGATGTGATTGACTGCTATCACACTCAACTCGATCTCGACCGAACACTTCGCAGCTTTTGGGAGTTGGAAGAGCTTAATTTAACGCCCGTACTAACGCAAGATGATCGATTCGTCCAGAATTACTTCAACCGCACTACGCGTCGAGCTGCAGACGGTCGTTATATTGGGCGACTACCAGTCAAACCGGATTCTGATCTAACGCAATTAGCCGCTACGCACCATGATGCGATTGTTCTCCTCGATCATCTTCATCGACGTCTATCTCGAGATTCGTTCATGCGAGATATGTACGAAGAATTTATCAACGAGTACGCATCATTGCAACATATGGTGAGCATTACTAGGGAAGAAGAATGTTCAACGCCCATCTGTTATCTCTCCCACCACGGCGTCTGGAAAACATCCAGCAGCACAACGAAATTAAGGGTCGTCTTCAACGCCTCAAGACGATGCAACAGTGGTAAGTCTCTTAATGATTGCTTATACTCTGGTCCTAAGTTACAGAACGACCTGACTGCTGTTGTACTAAATTGGCGTCTAAACCGAATTGCGCTCACTGGGGATATCGGCAAGATGTACCGTCAGATCTTGGCGGACGAAAGAGATACTGACTTGCAGCGTATTGTTTGGCGACCTAACTCGCATCGAGAACCAACACATTTCAGATTAAAAACTGTAACTTATGGTACCAATTGCGCGCCATACCTGGCCATTAAAGTATTGCACACTCTATCTGCTGACGAACGCTGCAACTTTCCTGACGCTGCTCAGATTTTGCTTAATGAGTTCTACGTGGATGATGTTCTAACGGGGGCAGACAGTGTCGAGGATGCTTGCAGACGACGTCGAGAACTGCAAGGCCTTCTTCGCGCAGGTGGCTTCGCCCTGCGAAAGTGGAATTCCAACTCAAGCGCTGTGCTGAAAACCATTGATCCTGTTGATATTGATTGCAGATGCATCTACGCACGCATACGCCGCTGTAGTGTACTTAAAGGTTGTCGCTCAATCATCCGTCCACATTCACCTATTGATGTCGAAAACACGAGTGGCACCGTTAAAGAAAGTTACAGTACCACGGCTCGAGCTATGTGCAGCCGTACTTGCTGCTCGCCTGATGAAAAAGGTAAGAGATACGCTTAAGCTACCCTCTATATCTACTTATATGTGGTCAGACTCTACGACTACAATATGGTGGATACGATCCGATCCAGGAGCGCTAAAAGAGTTCGTGTCGAATCGTGTTAGCCAGATACAAGAGGTGACTACTGTAAGCGACTGGCGTTATGTTAACACGGCCGTCAATCCTGCTGATTGTGCCTCACGAGGACTGACCATGGCGCAGCTTGTAGATCATCACCTATGGTGGCATGGGCCCTCCTGGCTTCGCCAACGAGAAGCCAGTTGGCCACAGCCTTTGCTAAAGGCACCAGAAAAGCTCTCCGAATCCAAACCTGTGCAAGCTACAACGGCACGTATCATTCCGTCTGATTGGTTCATCCTGGAAAACTATTCGACGCTTGAAAGACTGTTAGTAATCACTGCTTGGTATTTCCGATTCATACGGGCCTCGCGAGGTATGGCCCATGAGACTGGCATGATGTGTTTGTGGAGCGAGCGCGAAGCTGTCATGAAATTTTGGATCAAGCGCGTACAAGCTATCACGTTCAAGAGCGACATCACAGCTCTCAATGATACTAAAGCAGTCAACAAGAGGAGCAAACTGTTGAAGCTAAATCCCATGTTAGACAAAAATGGGATGTTGTGCGTCGGCGGTCGCTTAAGGAACGCAAATATTCCATTCTCAGAGCGACACCCTGTCATCCTACCAAAGGATAATCATCTCACCATGTTGGTCATTAGACAAGCTCACCAGCGCACCCTTCATGGTGGCACCCAAGCCACACTCCAGTACGTTCGTCAGCGGTTTTGGATTATCGACGGACGGCAAGCTGTTAAGCGAATAACGAGTAACTGTGTAAGGTGCTTCTGCTACAAATGTTCGCCTCAAACGCAAATAATGGGCGATCTTCCCCCTGCCCGCTGCAATGCGTCAGCGCCGTTCATGCACAGCGGCGTGGATTTTGCGGGCCCCTTCAACATAAGAACAACCAAAGGTCGAGGCCACCGTAGCTACAAAGGCTACGTGGCGCTCTTTGTGTGCTTGGCCACAAGAGCAGTACATCTCGAGCTCGTCAGCGATACGACGACGGAAGCGTTTCTTGCAGCGCTAACACGATACGTATCGGCACGTGGATTTGGCTCTGATTTATATAGTGACCATGAGACAACATTCATTGGAGCCAACGCTCTAATTCAAGAAGAGATACGTGCGTNATTGATTGCAGATGCATCTACGCACGCATACGCCGCTGTAGTGTACTTAAAGGTTGTCGCTCAATCATCCGTCCACATTCACCTATTGATGTCGAAAACACGAGTGGCACCGTTAAAGAAAGTTACAGTACCACGGCTCGAGCTATGTGCAGCCGTACTTGCTGCTCGCCTGATGAAAAAGGTAAGAGATACGCTTAAGCTACCCTCTATATCTACTTATATGTGGTCAGACTCTACGACTACAATATGGTGGATACGATCCGATCCAGGAGCGCTAAAAGAGTTCGTGTCGAATCGTGTTAGCCAGATACAAGAGGTGACTACTGTAAGCGACTGGCGTTATGTTAACACGGCCGACAATCCTGCTGATTGTGCCTCACGAGGACTGACCATGGCGCAGCTTGTAGATCATCACCTATGGTGGCATGGGCCCTCCTGGCTTAGCCAACGAGAAGCCAGTTGGCCACAGCCTTTGCTAAAGGCACCAGAAAAGCTCTCCGAATCCAAACCTGTGCAAGCTACAACGGCACGTATCATTCCGTCTGATTGGTTCATCCTGGAAAACTATTCGACGCTTGAAAGACTGTTAGTAATCACTGCTTGGTATTTCCGATTCATACGGGCCTCGCGAGGTATGGCCCATGAGACTGGCATGATGTGTTTGTGGAGCGAGCGCGAAGCTGTCATGAAATTTTGGATCAAGCGCGTACAAGCTATCACGTTCAAGAGCGACATCACAGCTCTCAATGATACTAAAGCAGTCAACAAGAGGAGCAAACTGTTGAAGCTAAATCCCATGTTAGACAAAAATGGGATGTTGTGCGTCGGCGGTCGCTTAAGGAACGCAAATATTCCAGTCTCAGAGCGACACCCTGTCATCCTACCAAAGGATTATCATCTCACCATGTTCGCCATTAGACAAGCTCATCAGTGCACTCTTCATGGTGGCACACTCCAGTACGTTCGTCAGCGGTTTTGGATTATCGACGGACGGCAAGCTGTTAAGCGAATAACCAGTAACTGTGTAAGGTGCTTCTGCTACAAATGTTCGCCTCAAACGCAAATAATGGGCGATCTTCCCCCTGCCCGCTGCAATGCGTCAGCGCCGTTCATGCACAGCGGCGTGGATTTTGCGGGCCCCTTCAACATAAGAACAACTAAAGGTCGAGGCCACCGTAGCTACAAAGGCTACGTGGCGCTCTTTGTGTGCTTGGCCACAAGAGCAGTACATCTCGAGCTCGTCAGCGATACGACGACGGAAGCGTTTCTTGCAGCGCTAACACGATACGTATCGGCACGTGGATTTGGCTCTGATTTATATAGTGACCATGAGACAACATTCATTGGAGCCAACGCTCTAATTCAAGAAGAGATACGTGCGTTCAAAGCTGAGCTACGAGCTGCCACTAGTTACGGCTCTACAATCGGCCTGACATGGCACTTCATACCCCCCGGTGCTCCAAATTTTGGCGGTATCTGGGAGGCAGGCGTCAAGAGTATGAAACACCACCTTCGGCGGATAATTCATACTACGACCTTAACATTTGAAGAATTTTATANCCACCTTCGGCGGATAATTCATACTATGACCTTAACATTTGAAGAATTTTATATCGTGTTTTTCGAGATATGTATTGACAATAGGAAAAGCAATTCCATTGCAAAAAAAAGCCGCCAGGTGGTGTTGGAGTCGAGTTATTACTAAAAAATCGTGTTTATGGTCCGATTATCCTCAGATTCAAAATATGTATTGATAACAGGAAAAAGATTTCTTTCGAAAAAAATTTGCCGCCAGGTGGCGCTGAAATTGAGTTACATTTGTATATGTAAATAAAAATCGTATTTATGCTCGAATTTATTTTATTATCGAAATATATGAATTCACATATCGATGGTCCTCTGCAATAACGACACGACTCAAAATTCCAAAAATCAAATCCCTTATTACTGTTTAGAGGCTCATGTCTCTAATCCTTGGCTAACCCATGTCTAATCCTAACTAAAGTAAGTAGTAAAGATTATACATGAATAAGACAACGATTAAAGACATGAGCCACTTAACAATAGTACGAGTATTTATTTCTTGAATTTTGAATTGTGTTGTTATTGTAGAGTACCATCGATATATTTATGACAGGAAAAGATACATATCTATACTAATTATATAAAGAGAAGTCCCTTTTTTTGGTTACAGGTAATCTCGCGAACGGCTGATCCGACTTTCATGAAATTTACTTTTCCGGTAGGTGGACCAGGGACCGATCTATTCGAAAAAATCTTATTATGGTCCGATATAGGATCCTTTTTCCGGGAAGTGAACAAGGGACCGATCTATTCGAAAAAAATCATATTTAATGTCCGATTTGCTTAAAATTTGGTACGTAGGTAGATTTTTGCCAGGATTAGCATATAGAATCCTTTTTTCCGAGAAGTGAACCAGGGACCGATCTATTCGAAAAAATCGTATTTATGGTCAGATTTGCTTAAAACTTGGTACGTAGGTAGCTTTTTGCCTAGATTAGCATATAGGATCCGTTTTTCCGCAAAGTGGACCAGGGACCGATCTATTCGAAAAAATCGTATTTATGGTCAGATTTTATTAAAATTTTGTATGTAGGTAGCTTTTTGCCTAGATTAGCATATAGGATCCGTTTTTCCGCAAAGTGGACCAGGGACCGATCTATTCGAAAAAATCGTATTTATGGTCAGATTTGCTTAAAACTTGGTACGTAGGTAGCTTTTTGCCTAGATTAGCATATAGGATTCTTTTTTCCGCAAAGTGGACCAGGGACCGATCTATTCGAAAAAAATCGTATTTAATGTTCGATTTGCTTAAAATTTGGTACGTAGGTAGCCTTTTGCCTGGATTAGCATAAATTATCCTTTTTTTCGAGAAGTGGACCAGGGACCGATCTATTCGAATAAATCGTATGTATGGTCAGATTTGCTTAAAATTTGGTATGTAGGTAGCTTTCTGCCTAGATTAGCATATAGGATGCTTTTTCGGGGAAGTGGACCAGGGACCGATCTATTCGAAAAATCGTATCTATGGTCCGATTTGATTAAAATTTTTTACGTAGCTTTTTGCTGGATAAGCGTATAGGATCCTGTTTTCCAATTTTCTTGCAATTTCAAATATAAATAGCTTTGAGCAACCACCATATCAAGGGACGAATTCGTCACTTTTTTTTGCGATAATAAGAAACAACGGACACAGGCAAAATATAATAATAATGTATAATTTATCTAGACTAATATGTATTTTGAAAGCCGTTTTTTTTTAGTGTTCGCAGAGCTCGAGAACGGCTGAACGGATTTTTTTGAAACTTCAGACAACTGCCAAGGATGGTTTTAGGCTAAAAAAATTCTATATATAAAGGGGGCGTGGCACCTCCAATACAAACCGAATTTTTTCATACTCCATATCTCTGGAAGTGTTCGTGGTAGAGTTCTGGAACTGTATATGGAGATATACGAAATTAATCGCATACTCTTGCAGAAAAACTTAAGATATTGGAAAAGGGGAGTGGTACCTCACATACAAACCGAATTTTTCATACTGCATATCTCTGAAATTGTTAACGGTAGAGTACTGGAACTTAGTATAGCTATATATGAAATCAATTGCTTGATCTTGATGAAAATTTCGGAATATTGTAAAAGGGGGCGTGGCACCTCGCATACAAACCAAATTTTCATACTGTATATCTCTGGAAGTGTTCATGGTAGAGTTCTGGAACTTGGTATGGAGATATATGAAATCAATCGCATACTCTTGGAGAAAAATTGGAGCTATTGTAAAAGGGGGCGTGATACCCCCCATACAAACCGAATTTTTATACTGCATATCTCTGAAGGTATCCATGGTACAGTACTGGAACTTCGTATGGAGATTTGTATGTATAAATATGAAATCAAGCCTAAACTCATGGAGAAAATTGGGGCTTTTTGAAAAGGGGGCGTAAGGCCTACAAACGTACCGACTTTTAGCTATCTTTGAGTATATTTATAATTCTTCTGTAGTTGTGTTTGTGAGTGAAATCCTCCTAAATGGTTGGACGAAATTTTTTATGTGTGTTTGAGTGGGTCCCTGGATGGTTTAGTTTCACAGTTGGCGCTGTAGTTGAGTTATTACTAAATGTATTTATGATCCGATTTGGCTAATATTTTAAATATGTATTGGTAATGGTAAGAGCAGTACTATTGCAAAAACGTGCTGCCAAGTGGCGCTGGAGTCGAGTTATTACTAAAAATAGCCAACTGAGAAAAAGTGCCGTGAAGGTCAGATTAAATCGACGTGTTGCACCATTGAGTATATCGAACTCTCCTGTGTTACGATTGGCCCAATGGATGTGATTTTCCAATACAGTAAATCCCGCTTAAGTACCTCACGAAAAATGTCAGCTTTTTGAGGTACTTAGTCGGGTTGGGTACTTAAAAGAACCCGCTTAATTACCTCGATGCGGGTACTTAAGCGAACATAATTTGTGATGTAGTTACATCTTCTTGTTAACTTACATAAATAAGTCCTTGAATAAAACATGAACATTTAATAAAGTATACGTAAGTTAAAACCAAGATCGTAGCATTATTTTAACATGTAAACACATAAAGGAAAACTTTATCAAAAAACAGATAAAGCAATGTTATGTCATTTTAACAAGAATTAAATTAAAAAGTCATTGTATTGTTTGCCACTTATTTATGTTTATTTCTTAATTTTTAAAATTTTTCAATTAAAAAAATTCATTCCCTAACAAATACCATAGAAACTTGAAATAAAAGCTTAAAATTTTGCAGAACACTGAAAAAAATTCATCAAAATTTTTCAGAAGTGTTTAAATTTTTTATGAGTAAACAGTTTTATAGCCCATTCAATTTTAGTGCGCAAGTTTCAAGTGGTTAAAAATTACCATTGATTTTTTAGAATTTTATTGTCAAAGGTGCGTAACACTACCACTGAATTTCAAAATATGTTAATGTTTGAGGAAATTTAAAAAAAAGCACTTAAGAGGCGAAAATTATAAGTAAAATGGTAAATGGGGTACGAAAAATATAGGTACTTAGGCGGGTTGGGTACATAAGCGAGGAGGTACTTAAAAGAGGGATTTTCTTCAGAATACATTAAAAAATTCACGGTGCCCAAAAATGTTGGGAACTTAAGCGGGTTAGGTACTTATGCGGGGGGGGGGGTCTTTAAGCGGGTTTCACTGTACTATTATGCGTTCAAGCTTTTAAGGTGTTTCGTCTGAAATAAGTATATGTATATTGCATTTCTGTAGAACAATGATCCGCACCCATTTTGAAATTGCCACCAACTAGACTGTAAAGCTTCTAGGAGAGATTCACTATAGAACTGGGTCATTGTTACCGCCTGGGAGTGAAGAGAAAAAATTCTTCAAATTTATATCGTTTTGCGAATAACCGTGCTATGAAATGCTGCACAGTTGGACAATTTCAAGAACTTCTTCACGGATATAACACTTACCTTAGGTTATTTAAAGCGGCAAATGACCACCAAACCATAATCGTAGCAATTGAATGTGCCAATGAAAATCGTAAACGTGAATTGTTAGTGAAAATGTTGGACCAAAAAGTTTCAATAAAAAAAAATTGGGCAGGACGAATTTCGCCGGGTCTGCAAGTTTTAAATAAAAATTATTCGATTTCTTTTAAAATGTTCACGCACCCGATCTAGAAGACAAATTGAAACCTTACAGTATATATTTGTTTTGTAACGTATCATGTACGATCTACACACAGTCATGGCAGTATACGCTTTAACATGTCTTAGCATGTTTTATGCACCATACGTAAACATAAGTACCAGACAATTTATATGCACCGCGCACAACGTTTTAACGTATGTATAACATTTTTACAATTGACGCACAGTCAGAAAGCGATTTAATATAATCCGGAGATGCGTTAATACCGGTGAAGCGACGGAGATATTGTGATAACGCGCTAGCGAAACATTTTAATAAATAATAGTGGCGTAAAAAAGTCGTGTTGCTTGCAATTATTGCTAACACTTCAGAAATTTACCAAAATGTGTCTATGGTCATTACTGCTAATTGTGAATTTACCAGGAACTGTTGCTACTGATTTAAAGCTAGGTACCTGAAGTAATCACTACAATATTCACCGATTGGTTTAACACACATGCCATAAATAAGTGCTTATTTAATGCCAATTTATGCCGCTAAAAAAATTTAGTACTCTGTAAATTTTGGTACAAACATGTGGTAGCCATCTCTTCAGCTGAAATAAGCACTACACTATCACTATATCTGGAACCAAAAAGCGCATATACTTCTACCCCACGGCATAATTTAGTGCTTATCTAGTGCCAATTTATGCCTCAATAAAATGTTTTCTCTGTAAATATTGGTAAAAACATGTAGTAGTCACCTCTTCAGCTGAAGTAAGCACTACACTATCAATATCTCTGGAACCAAACAGCGCATATACTTCTACCGTAAGGCATGATTTAGTGCTTATCTAGTGCCAATTTATGCCACAAAAAAAAAAAAATTATCTGTAAATTTTGGTAAAAACTGCAGCTGAAGTAAGCACTACACTATCAATATCTCTTGAACCGAAAAACGCGTATACTTCTACCTTACGGCATAATTTAGTGCTTATTTATGCCGCAAAAAATAATTTCTGTTTTTACAAAATTCAGGAAAATTCGAAAAATTTTCACCAAAATTTTCAACTTTTATAAACACAATTTTTTAGAGTATGCAGTTTTGTAAGCTCACTCAATTTCAGTATAATAAAGTACAAGTTATAAGTGGCTATAAACTACTGTTGATTTTTGAGAATTTGGTTTAAAAGTTTAAATTAATTTTATTAATCAGAAAACTGATTAATCACAAACCTGAATAATACATACCATTGTAGAAACAGCTTCCCAGGATCTGTTCTTTACACTTCTCCACAAATACCGAACTTTTATTTCTAATTAATCGTAACCAGTCGCGATTTATGGTTCGCTGTTTAGAATTTAAACACGATTAAAATATTGTATTTCGTCTTTATTAGAATTTTGAACCAAAAATCAGCTACATCAACGATACAGACAAGTATGCACGCTGTACACTCACAATGTAACTGGTCATCTTCTCTGTACGAAAAAGAACGAAGCCAAGTTTTTATCGCACACCGAGCAGTTTGCGAGCTCCCGCTTGCTTTCAATTGTAATTTTTATACATTTCATGAGCATGAAATGGTATTATAACTTTGGTCCGATGTTTGTAAGTACCAGAACAAAAAGAGATAGACCCATTAAAATGTACACTTATATGATCGAAACGTCGAGCTGAGTTGATTTAGCCATGCCCGTCTGTCCGTCTGTCTGTCTGTCCGTCTGTTTGTATGCAATCTAGTCTCTCAGTTTTCGAGATATCCGGATCAAATTTGGTAGGTGGGTGTATTTTTATAATGTATTAATCATTTGTCGGAACCGGAAGAATCGGACCACTATAACATATAGCTC
>NW_016157194.1:402007-408876 GCF_001687245.7 Rhagoletis zephyria
GATAAATTTCGTAAGCTATTTTTTAAATAATAATACAAAGTCTACTGAGAAAATCGTCAAAATCTATGCTGTATAAGCTTTATCTCCTATAGCACTGATTGTTCAGATACCAGTTTTTGCCATATATCTCCTTTATGTAGGAAACTAAACCCAATAAATTGTGTTACCGGTTTACATACCGATCACATAGCAGTGAAAATCACTTAGATTGGTGCCATATAAAGTATATCTTCCATACCTCTGATTGTTTAGATGCGATTTTTTATATAAGTATGTAACTCCTCTATCGATGTATGCAGATGTATTCAAAAGCAGTAATCTGTCAAAGTAAAATTTGCAGATGTTCATGAAAGGTATGAAGCCTTCGGCATAGCCGAAGACAGCGCTGCTCTTACTTGTTTTTGTTTGAGACAGTGATTACAAACCCATAGTCGAAGTAGCAAAACATACAACTTTGACGTTGCGTTGGCACCGGCGTCGCTTTGACAGCAGCGCGAGTACACGGGCGTTACTACAATGAACGCTTAGCAGCGAATACTTTGGTCACTAAATTAACATACTAGCGGCAGATAAATCAAATTTTATATCAATATTTGCATTAAAAACTATGTTTGTTGCCCGCGTTTGATTAAAAAGGAAAATTATTTCACATAATTTTTATTAATTAATTTATTTATTATTATAGTCTATGAACAATAAATTCTTGCAGAGAAGGTTAAAAAGTATTTAATTTAACTGTCACGTAAGGAGCGTAAAGCGTATTTAAGGAACACCGTTTGAACGTGCTCAATCCTGTCAATCTTAATTTGATGTGACGGACGCTAGACAAAAGCAGCATATTCCAGATGGGAGCGCACGAACAAGGTATATAACCGTTTTAAGCAAGAATGATAGAATACAAGATTGCGCCAATCGAGCTGAGAGCAACTGGCCGTGACGTCAAAATTTACCTGAATGCGAGAGCAAGACGAACTCGACAAGCAAAAGAGGAAGCATCGAACAAAAGGCAGTGTTGCCAAGTTTTGAATTTGAAAAAGCACCAAATTTTTATTGGTGTATTTTACGGACTTTATATGAATACATAATTTTATTGTAAGGATGCCGATTCAAATTAATAAAAATCAATGTTTCTTGCACAACGGTCGATTTCTTCTGGCATGATTGAAGGTGCTGCACATATTTCGTTGTCGCTTATGATTGTCACTGTGCCATGATTTTGTTTAAATTTTTGTAAAATATTTTTAAGATTTCCTAATTTCAAGTCTTCAAACTAAAAACAAAAGCACCAAAAACGCACCAAGCACTAATCTCAAAAATGTTCGCGTTTTGAATACCCACTAAATTTGGCGCGAAAAGCATCAAGTTGGCAACAGTGAATGTAAACAAAAGTATATTATGACGTCAGCGATTGGGTGGATGCTGTCAAATCGACGAAGAGAGGGTTAGCGGTCCGCGAATGGCGCGACCTTTATTTTCTGGATCGTGCATTTTAAGGTATATGGATTAGCGAACTCGGCACTATTCGTCCTGACGAAGCCAAGCATAGCATATGATTTAGAAATTATGAAATCGATGTGGCCATTAAAGGAGAGCTTGATGTCAAATGTAACACCAAGGTCCTTAATTTCTCTGATAAGCTGCAGAGTGCTGCCTGAGATACGATACGAGATAACAAACACATGCGGGGACTTAGAGGAAGTAACAAGAAAATATTTATTGACATTAAGGGAAAGGCGCGATTGAAGCGTGCAGGTTGTCAAACTCTGTTTGAAGATTGAGCATGTCGGCAGCGCTCGTTATATTCGAGAATATTTTCAAATCATCGGCGTATAACAGATAATTTGAAAAAGAGAAGCATGAACTAATGTCATTTATAAACAAACCAAAAAGCATTGGCCCGAGAATACTACCTAGGCGTTCGAATTTCGCGACTAAAATTCTATGCGACACCTTGTTCGAAAAGTCTGTGTAGATACAATCCACCTGAGATGCACTAGTTACTAATATCGTTTTTGTTTCCGCTTTTGAAAATTGGAGTTATAGAGGCCAATTTCAAAGCGTCTAAAAATACCCCAGTAGAAAGAGACTTGTTAAAGATAATTTTTAATGGAAGGATTAGTGCTGAACAGTTTTTTAATAAAAGGGCGGATGCTCCATCAATGTCAGTACTTGCGGAAGTCTTCAGATCAACAACACCTACATCAATCGCTACATCAACGTATTATAGGTATAGGAAACCAAAGCCAAATGAGGAACTTACACCGGATGCAGGCCCAATATCAAGATTTGTGTCTAAATCACACTCGCAGATGGATTTGAAGAAATCAGCGAACAGATTAGCAACATCAGCGGGAGTATCCGCATATTTATTATTGAGGAAGACTGAAGATGGAATAGTAGAGCTTGATTTTTTCGATTTAACAAAATTCTAGAAGGCTTTGGGGTTAGATTTAATATTAAGTTCGAAATTAAAGAAACTTATCAAGGCAGTTAAACTCTTTTAAAAATCGATTGTACATTGAGTAGTAACTCTGACTTTTTGATTTGTACTTGTTGTAATATTCATTTCGCTGATTTTTGAGCTTCTTTAATCGAGAATTATACCAAGATAGTTTATATGGCTTACTTTTGACGGTGGGAATGTTGGCAGAACAAATGTCAAACAAAATTGTCTTGAATGTCGTAAAGCAGTTGTCGGCATCCAAGTCGTCGAGCAAGTCGGACCATTTCAAATCTGCGAACAAATTGTTAATGCCTTCAAAGTCACAGCGAGCGTAATTGAAGGTAATATTACTAGTACCTATAGTGATCGGTGCGAAATGATAAAATTGCATCTCCATCCAATGAGCGAAACATGATGCAGACCTTCTGCTATAATTGGGGTAAGACATTTGGTAATGTTGTAATTTACCCCATCATAAATGAAAATTAAATCCAAAATTCTATCGAGCTCGTTTACAAAAGTATTATTATGCGATAAGATAAGATTCATAAAAGGAAGGTAGATTATTAGGAGTAGGCCCGATGGTAGTATAATTATTTGACCACTTAACATTTCTAAGATTAAAATCGCCGAATACACAGATAAAATTGTCCCCCATCGTATTGTGACCAAAATATGTAATGTTCTCAGCATGTGCCCTATATAGGCTATCCACACTTTTTGGTGGAATATACGAAGCAAATAGAAACAAAGAACCAGAAATTGATGACCCATCAACACGCACGCAAAGCTGATCCAGTAGTGAGTCAGTATTATTCAGGTTAATCAATGAAGCGCGGAATTTTCGATTCACTGCAAACAAGACGCCTCCGTCCCTGGAGTGAACAGTCTTAGCAGCGTCTCTGTCTTTCAGAAAGACAACAAAGAGCATGGGGTCGAAAAAATCCGCATCGAAAAAATCGTCAGTAAGCCATGTTTCAACAATAACGAAAATATAACAGTCCTGTTGGGAACTGAATGACATAACCAGATCAGATTTTGTTCTTAGTCCGGAGATATTTTGAAAATATATTCTTAAATTATTACAATTCTTAGGCATATCTGAACTAGCTTGCGGCGTAGTGGAGCTAACTGAGTTCCTTACGGCCCTCCTCAGGGAAAAAACCAAACGGGCGAACATTAACGCCAGCCGGCAAAAGGTCAGGGGAAAGCACCTTAGCGAATAGTGCAGACGAAATTCCAAGTTGGAAATTCACCCATTTGACAGCGTTTTCACGCGCATATTTTTTAATTAATTTGTAGCAAACAAGCTGATTCCTATTAATGCCCGCGTGCTGTACGACATGGTCGATAATACTATTAGGCAATACAGTAGACTGGAACGAACAAAGATTAAGCCATTTCATTCGAGCAACCCCTAAATCTGAACAGGAGTTGCAGCCAACAATGTTGAATGTTTTGCGAGGTCCTCGGATCCCGAGATTAGTCCCTACAAGATTTCCTCTTTAATTTGATAATCATTTGTTTGGCGATTTTGGACAATTTGTTCCCTTCACATAAATTTAGCTGAAGAGCTACTACATGTTTTTACCAAAATTTACAGAGAAAAAAAATTTTTTCGGCATAAATTGGCACTAGATAAGGTAGAAGTATATGCGCTTTTTGGTTCCAGAGATATTGATATTGTAGTGCTTACTTCAGCTGAAGAGATGGCTACCACATGTTTTTACCGAAGTTTACAGAGAATTTTTTTTTTTTTGCGGCATAAATCGGCACTAGATAAGCACTAAATCATGCCATACGGTAGAAGTATATGCGCTTTTTGGTTCCAGAGATATTGAGAGTGTAGTGCTTACTTCAGCAGAAGAGATGGCTACTACATATTTTTACAAAAATTTACAGAGAAAAAAATGTTTTTTTTTGCGGCATAAATCGGCACTTGATAAGCACTAAATTATGCCGTAGGGTAGAGGTATATGCGCTTTTTGGTTCCAGAGATATTGATAGTGTAGCTGGAGACATGGCTACTACATGTTTTTACCAAATTTTACAGAGAAAAAATTTTTTACTGCATAAATTGGCACTAGATAAGCATTAAATTATGCCGTAAGGCAGAAATATATGTGCTTTTTGGTTCCAGAGATATTGATAGCGTAGTGCTTACTTCAACTGAAGAGATGTTTTATCAAAATTTACAGAGCACAAATTTTTTTTAGCGGCATTAATATAGTGCTTATGGCATGTGCGCTAAACCAATCGGTGAATGTTGTAGTGATTACTTCAGGGACCTTTTAAATCTCTGCTTTTGCAAAATCATATCAGAGAAGCCAGATTTATTGCGGCTAATGTGCAGTATCCACTGTTTAAAATATGTCAAGTGATTCAATGGTTTTAAAACTGTTATGATGATGTGTTTTTCTTTGGCTCTTGACACAAATTACAAAGCTTATGCATATTAAACCAAACCTATATATCCCTATGTTATTCGACACGCTGAATGCGAATCCGAAGTCCGTTAGTCTCCACCACGTCAGGTTCGTGTCAGTTGAAGGTCAAGTTGGGAAAGATTCATTGAATAAACCTGAAAATTCATATACGTAAGGTTTTACACTCGCTGAACCCGAATCCGGGGTCCGTTAACCTCCATAATGTCAACTTCGAGGTCATTTGAAAGTCAAATAGGACATAAAATGTATTCAATAAAAATTAAAAAAAAAAAATTGTTTTTATTGTCACTGAAACCGAATATGGAGGTCCCTTGATTCCTCAAGGTCATCTGGAGGTCATGCCAAGCTCATCCCAAAGTCAAATTCCGATGAATTTTATTGAATTTTCAGGTTTATTCAATGAATTTTTACCTACTTGACCTTCAAATGACCACAAACCTGATGTGATGGAGGCTAACGGACCTCGGATTCGCATTCAGCACGTCGAATAACATAGGGATATATAGGTTTGGGTTAATATGCATTCACTTTTTTTTTGTAAACCTGTGTTATTAATCACTTATTTCTAATTTCCAAATTATTTATTGTGATTTGAAGATCACCGTGAAACCGAAAGTACATGCTGTTTTTTCATGTTCCTCATTTTTGTGAAAATGTAAGTAAGGGTCTAAGATAGACCAAGCAAGCTCTAGAGTCCCTACATTCCGACTTTATGCAACTTGGGACAAATAGACTAGTATCGTCAACCATTCGGAATATCCATTTAAATAACTTAGAGCAGTACAAGAATTCAATAATCAACATATATAAGTTATTTTTTTTTTAATTTAAAGGGCTGTATGTAAAAATGGTGGTGCTGTCTATTAACAACAATAATAGATTGGTGCTTACATAATATGTTAGTGTTTGGTCGAGCTTCTCCTCCAATTTGTGGCATGCGCCTTGATGTTGGCACACAGCTTGAGGCCGTCTTTTAATGCAAATTTTTGTGGAAAAAACAACAATTTACATTTTGGTAGAAGTTATAGCTGCTGTTTCGGAGATCACCACATCTCCTCATCAGACTTCTTCAACTGGGATTTGATCCACCGGCCCCAGCCGCCTAACTCGGTAGTCTAACCCACTGAGCTAAGTTCGCCACGTTAACTGTTGCTGCCGTTTCCACATTTTTCATGTGTTAAGCCTAATACAATGAAGCGCATTTATTCCGCTGCTATTTGAACTTGATCATGTGGTCGGTCGTTGGTTCTGTTGGTTTTTGTTAATAATTCTATTTTTAGAATGTTTTACTTTTAGATGCGCTCGTCCTTAAGTAATTTATTTTTGAAGTGAAACTTCTTAGGCGGCGGTATCGCAAATATGGAGAGTGAAATTTTTTAAAACTGAAAACGTTACATGAGTGAGAAGGAAGATATAGGTAGTATAGGGAAGGGGAAAAAATAAATAAAGCGACGCATGACGGGTACGAGTACCTACATATGTATATATGTATGTTTGATGCACGTATGTACCCTGCAAAAANTATATGTTTGTATGAACGAAGTCATTGCGCATTTCAGCTCTGCCGCTGCCAAGCACACATACATATGTACATATGTTTGTATGGATAAATTTATGATGAAGCAAACAGGCTTCGTTGATGTTCTGATGGGCATATGTATGTACTTATGGACATAAATGTTTTCATGTATGTACATATGTTTGAATGGTTGTATGTATATATATTTGCATGTATGTACATATGTTTTTGTATGTACATATGTTTGTGTACATGTATATATGCACATATGTAGTAACGGGTGATTTTTTTGAGGTTAGGATTTTCATGCATTAGTATTTGACAGATCACGTGGGATTTCAGACATGGTGTCAAAGAGAAAGATGCTCAGTATGCTTTGACATTTCATCATGAATAGACTTACTAACGAGCAACGCTTGCAAATCATTGAATTTTATTACCAAAATCAGTGTTCGGTTCG
>NW_016157194.1:408901-412019 GCF_001687245.7 Rhagoletis zephyria
GCTCTTGCTATCGCCTTGTATTAACTCGTCCTTCGTTGGTACACTCTGATGAACATATGTGAGGATGATAGCAAGGCCATATAAGCTAGTGTTACAGGAGAAGTTGAAATTTTCGCCCGATGTGTCTTAAAGAAAGCCATAAACGCAGCGACCGCTGGTTCAACTTGGTGTTTTTTGCTCTAGATTGCACCGTTTGTGGGCCGGTTGAATGAATTTATGTCTTGGTTGTATGAAAGATCAAAAAATTTGGATTTTCTGGCAAGTTGTACAACTTATCGCTACATTAATGGCCATGTTGTACAAACTCATTTAATTTGCGTTTATTTTGTACACTAAATAACCGAAAATGGATAACTCAGCCGAAATAGGTACGTGCTTTCGTTGAATTTTATAAATGTAAGCCGAAACTATGAAATTGTAAAAATGAGATTTTACAATGAGACTGCTCGCAAAATTGCAATGTTTGTGGGCAAAACGTCCAACTTGATTGCGGATTGATTTGAACCAACGTTTTCTGCTTTCATTATGTCAAAAGGATGTGTTTGTTGTAATTCATTCTGTCATTTACTACCACTATGCGTAGCCCAATACATGCAATCATTTCATGCGCTTGTGTAGAAACTGAATGAATGAACACCATTTCATGATTTCAATTAACGCGAAATAGAGTTTATGCACTTAGTTTTTACTCAGATCGATGAAATGATTTCGTGAATTGGACTACGCTTACATGTGATACTTGTGCTTTTGCCACCACATGAATATATGAATTCGTGATAAGAATATATGAATTCGCCTTGGAAGAGAGAAATCGAGTAAGAATAAATGCGGAACAAAGGAATTTGTCTTCTTTCAACTTAAATAAATGCATTTTGCAAACAAAAGTGCGTACGTTACTTAGTGCCTTGGTAATGGCGAATTCGTAAGGATCTATTGATTGNAATAAATAAATTATATGTATATCAGAAAATTAATAAGATGAAATGAAATTATTTTTTGATTTCTAACCAAACCTATGTATGTAACTCAATCGCCTAATGGTTTGCCGAACCGTAAACATATGTTTACACATCCAATTTCGTGAGTAGGTACCTGGTTCTCACACCTTTTTAAAGAAGTTTCACTTCTATCATGTGTACGGTGTTACACACGCATTTTTTTTTGTTATATATGGCCTTATATTAATTATATTCAACAATTTTTTTGAGCCTGACCCCGTTTTGTAATTCAAATTAAACAACAAAAATTTACAATTGGGTAGAAATTATAGCTGCTATTTCGGAGATCACCACACCTCGTTATGAGGCTTCTTCACCTGGGATTCGATGTAACGACCCCAGCCACCTAAGTTAGTAGTCTTACCCACTGAGCTAAGTTCGCCACTGTTGTTGCCTTTTCCACTTTTTTCATGTGTTAAGCCAACTACAATCGAGCGCAGCTATTCCGCTGCTATTTACACTTGATCATGTGGTTGTTAGTTTGGTTAATAATAATATTTTTAAAATTTTTAACTTTTAGGTGTGCTCGTCCTTAATTACACAGATTTCCAAAAAAAGGTTTATGCATATTAACCAAACCTATATATCCGTATGTTATTCGACACGCTGAATGCGGATCCGAGGTCCGGTGGTCTCCACCACGTCAAGCTTGTGATCAGTCGAAGGTCAGGTAGGGAAAAATTCATTTAATAAACCTGAAAATTCATATGTATGTGGTTTTAGATTCGCTTCACCAGAATCCAAGGTCCGTTAACCTCCATAATGTCAGCTTCGAGGTCGTTTGAGGGTCAAATAGGACAAAAAATTTGTTCAATAAAAATAAAATAAAAAGATGTTTGTTTTTGTTGTCGCTGAAACCGAATATGGGGGTCCTTTGATTCCTCAAGGTCATCTAAAAGTCATGCCAAGGTTAATTTCAGATAAATTTTATTGAATTTTCAGGTTTATTCAATAAATTATTCCCTACTTGACCTTTAAAATTACCACGAACCTAACGTGATGGAGGCTAACGGACCTCGGATTCGCATTCAGCATGTCGAATAACATAGGGATATGTAGGTTTCGTTTAATATGCATAAACTTTTTCTTTGTGAACCTGTGTAATTGAAGAGGAGCACACCTAAAAGTTGAACATTCCGAAACTAGAATCATTAACCAAAACTAACAACCACATGATCAAGTGTAAATAGCAGCGGAATAGCTGCGCTCGATTATAGTTGGCTTATTACATGAAAAAAGTGGAAAAGGCAACAAAAACTTTTAGCTCAGTCAGTAAGGCTAGTGACTAAGGCGGCTGGGGTCGTTGGTTGAAGAAGTCTGATGAGGGATGCGGTGATCTCCGAAACAAGTAATTTTTAGCAAAAAAAAACGACTTCAATTCACGTATAAAATATATATATATATATACAGGGTGTCCCAGAAGTAACCTGCCAAACTTTAGGGGAAGGTAGAGGGGGGGGGGGCTGGTGAGTTCTCTGATAAACAAAAAATTTGCAGGTAAAAGTGTCACCGTTTTTTAAATATTTACATTTTTTTGAATTAAAAAAAAATCGTGCCTTTTCATGTATTTTCTTTAACTGCATCTACAAACCAGGCTATACTTAGTAAATTATTTATGTAAAATACTTCCAGATAGTTGCTTCTCCATACTCAAATGCAATGTAGTTAAAATATATTAAGGAACCATCATAAAATTAGGACTATTTTGGGAATTTTAACTTTTTGATATTTTCTTCCTCAACTTTGACTATCTCTGGTGCAAAAAAAAATTTACTAACATTTGTCAATTTTATTGTGGCTTGTTAACATTTTATTTTTAATATTTTTATTGAGCTTTGTACCACGATTGTTTATTAGGAAAAATTGAAAAAGCAACAAAGTCTAAGCGGTAGAAGTTATAGCACTATTTCGGAGATCACCACATCTCCTCATCAGACTTCTTTTTCTAGACTTCAGCAGGGATCGAACCTGCGAATTCGATGTTCAAAGTCAGAAGCGTTAACCACTGAGCTATGTACATCCCGTAAACTCTTGTTGCTAATTCATTTTCCTTATTCAACCAACTACTATCAAGTGCAGCTGATTTGCCGCTATTTAAACTCGACAGCGTGGTTGTTGTT
>NW_016157194.1:420949-425725 GCF_001687245.7 Rhagoletis zephyria
GCACTCTTACTGTTTCGAATAGAAAAAAAAAGTTATACCGCTTTTGTAGGCAAAGGGCTGAGACGCGCTAGAATGTATTTAATAGATTTAAATTTAAGTTGCTCTTGTTACCAACCAATGGCATGCTAAATAGTACAAAGGTACATTATTACCAGTTCCTGACATTATTTTATGTTACTTGCCGGAAGTCGGACTAGAGTCTATAACAAGGGCTATATCTATCAATATTTTTTGTAAAGGATGGGTTCACGTGAAATAAAATATACATGAGTTGTTTGAAGAAAAATGTATTCATTTATTGATAAAATATGCTCAAATTGGCGACCTTCTACTCTAATACAAGCTCGGCACCTTTTAAGAAAAGACGCTTTTAGAGATCTTAAACTCAATTGGGCTATCTCAGCAGCAGCTCCATTTATTTGTTCCCGCAAATGCTCTTCGTTTTGAATTGTTTTTGAATAAATTTTGTCCTTAAGACAGCCCCAGTAAAAAAGTCTAATGGATTCAGGTCTGGCGATCGAGCGGTCCACTTCATTGGCCCGTATCGTCCAATCCATCGGCGAGGATAAGTTTCCTCTAAATGANTCCTTAAGACAGCCCCAGTAGAAAAAATCTAATGGATTCAGGTCTGGCGATCTAGCGGGCCACGTGATTGGCCCGTATCGTCCAATCCATCGGCGAGGATAAGTTTCGTCTAAATGAGCTCTTACTTCACGCCCATAGTGAGTAGGGTACCCGTAATTTTGCAGCCATAGTCTTCGCCGCAGGTTTAAGGGTACATCAACAACAACAACAAAAGAGTTGGAAGCCGTTCCTGAAGGAACTCTAAATAACTGTGAGAGTTGAGCGTTGGCGGCAGTTCCACAGTTCCCAATATCTGACAATTAAAAATACCGCACCATAAATTTATTTTGTACCGGTACTGCGAACGATCTTCTCTCATTTCGTGAGGATTGTCTATCTGCCAACTGTGAAGGTTATGTAAATTAAAATAACCATCACGTTTGCATGATGATTCATCGCTCCAAATTATTTTATTAAAAAAGTTGGGGTCCGATTCATGCATTCGCCACATTTCACGGCAAAATCTAACTCTCGACAGGTAATCTCTTTCTTGTAGAGCCTGAACACGTTGAATGTGGTATGGATGAAATCGATGGTCTTGTAAAGCTTTGTGAACTGTAGTTTTTGGTATTCCCGTCCGTCTTTCCATCATTCTCACTGAAGTCGATGGACCTAGTTCCACTTCCTCTAACACAACTTCAACATCTACCGTTGCAGGACGTCCTGTCTCGCCGCCACGCCTTCCAGGTATGCGACCTTAAAAAAATTAAAAATTATAGTTAAAAGAAGAATGGCTTCAAACAAGAAAGGTGTAAGAATTACTTAACTTCAGATATTTCTCTATGGGTGCGGGCGAATACTTCACGACCCGGATGCCGACGATTGGGGTATCGCTCTGCATAGAGTCTTTGAGCAGCTCTGGCATTACAGCAAGCTTCACCGTAAATTAGGTGAATATCCGCATATTCATGCGACGTATACTGCGTGTTCTCTGTCATAGTATTAATAACACAATGTTCGAAGGGTCCAATTTCACAAAATCCGCTTTCACTAATTCCGGTAAGTAACATAAAATAATGTCAGGAGCAGGTAATAATGTACCTTTGTACTATTTAGCATGTCATTGGTCGGTAACAAGAGCAACTTAAATTTAAATCTATTAAATTTATTCTAGCGTGTAGAGCTGCAAAACTGTCGATAGTCTGACCATCGATAGTTTCGATGGTTTTTTCTAAAACTATCGATACATCGACGATAGTATCGAATAAATAGAAAAATTTTACACAGTTACTTACTTTCGACTTTTCAATAATAACAATTTTTTACGTCTCTAATTTTAATTACGTGTGACGTATTGAACAAGTTTTTTAACTGTCTCACAGTNTATTCTAGCGTGTAGAGCTGCAAAACTGTCGATAGTCTGACCATCGATAGTTTCGATGGTTTTTTCTAAAACTATCGATACATCGACGATAGTATCGAATAAATAGAAAAATTTTACACAGTTACTTACTTTCGACTTTTCAATAATAACAATTTTTTACGTCTCTAATTTTAATTACGTGTGACGTATTGAACAAGTTTTTTAACTGTCTCACAGTTAATTTAGATATATAAAAAAATAAAAAATCACATAGTATTTAGGTCTCTTTGAAAAAAGTTAAATGAATTAAGTGAGATCATTCCATGACCCACTGGTTTTTGTTCAAAAACAAAATCATGTCGGAATTTTTGGGCTTCAAAGCAGTCCTCCTGTCCGATATAAGGATTCCAGCTTTACTAAAAATTCTTTCGGACTCCGTTGAGGTAGATGGAATACAAAAGTAGCGTATGGCTAAAGTTTTTATAGCCTCCATGTCACTTGCGTTGCTGCATAAACAAACGAATTATTAAAAACAAAAGATTAAATTGAATAAAATGTAGTACCTTTAAATAGGTTAAAGGATCAATGTCATAAAACGCGTTCGGCTTATTAAGGTATTGCCGAAGAGTCATGACTGCATCTACCCTTTTGGATTTTTTTCTTTCCGCAACCTTGTTGTTTATAAATTTAAAAAGCGATTGTTCAGGTTGAAGTTGTACATTAGGTGATGTTGACGGTTCTTCATAATAATGTGAAGATGGTTCGGCCCTGCCTAAACTTGCTACTTCATCTTCTAATGCTTTGACTGCACTATCTGTCATGTTACTTGATAAACCTTCTTTCTTGAACCTTGCATCTAAAGTGGTGCCCATTTTTGTAACTGTTCGGTTTTCGTAGTGAATTAATCTAACTCTCAGTCGTCGAATTACATAAGTGCATGTATTGTAACCTTCTGTCGTTTTCATTTTAGTTTGCAAATCATTTAATTTATGGTAAAGGCCACACGTAAGCGGTATTATTAATGATAATGTAACAGAATCACTCGCTGATGCTTGTACAGTAGTTTCATGAAATGGACCAAATAATTCAACCAAATCTTTCAAAGTTTCTATTTCGTCTGCAGTAATAGTCTGTGGAGCTTTTGGAGTTGCAAGTAGAACATTAGAAATAGAAGGTTTTGTCTCTATTAATATTTTAATCATTAGGTACGCACTATTCCATCGCGTAGGAGTTTCTTGGAGCAAACTGTATTGTTTATCATTCTGCGCCTCTTTAAACTTTTCATAAGCAATTGTGCTGCTATTAAAATAACCAACGATTCGCTTACACTTCATTATCACGGGTTTTATGTTTTTTTTTGTGATAAAGCATCTTGAATAATTAAGTTTAAAGAATGCGCAAAACACGGTAGGTGTCGTTTTTGAAGTAGCTCGCAAGCTTTAATAATGCTTGCCGCATTATCCGTCACAATTTAAGTTTGTAACGCTGGAGTGTGTTGCTGGTTGGGACTCCACGTGGGATACCATGGAACGCGTGAGTTGCTCGACGATCGTAGATCGTAGCTCATGTGGACGAGGGAAAAAAAGAAAGGAGTGCTGCCCAAAGCAATATTGTGCGCGCAACTCCACTAGCAACTCTATCCAGCCGGCACTCTAGTGTTTTTGTACGATGGTATTTGTTGTCCTCCCGAATATATGTACAAATAAAACGCAGTACACATATACTTTACATATACTTTATTGAACTTTGTAGTCTTTGCTTGTGCTCGGCGTGTTGCCCAAAGTATTATTGTGCGCACACGTCTTATGCCTTCGCAAGCTCAAAGCGAATTGAATTGTCGATCGTCGGCAAACTCGAACGCAAGCAAACGAAAACCAACAGGGGTTGCCGTAGTGTGTTTGCAAGCGCTGCACAAAATGGAGTTTGTTACACTATTACACAAAACCCCGCAGGGTCGCAATTATTTATGAAATCTATTACAATACATTACGTGATGTTTACATTGACCAGCAAACAAACAATAAAACATGAAATGAACAATTAGAGNGTCTGCCCCTAGGATGCTGAGATCGTCCCGATGAGGCAGCCTACTTCCGAGACTTCCGTGGACGCCCCCGTCGGAGTATAATGTTGACAGGAACCTCGCGGGCATCTGTGGCACTTATATAATGAGTCAGCGCTGATGCGTGGTACATACCAAGTGGTTGTTGCAAGTCGTCTTCGTGTGCAATAACGTATGTAGCTGCACCTTTGCGTTCAATGATGACGTAGGGCACATCACGTCTTGGAGCGAACTTTGACGTTACACCCTTTGCTGCATTGCTCAGGACGTAGTGACAAGGACTTTTGACCCCACTTCGAAAGGGCTGTGCTCACGTCGCTGGGAACTTGTGGTTTCTTTGTTGTAATCTTGCTGCTTTTGTTCTCGTTCTTTGGCTGCTCTGAATGCGTCAGCGATATTAGTCAGGTAAGGAGTGATCTCATGGATGAAATTCTCAGACTGGATCACTGTTCTAAGATCGTGCTGGAAATCGTCTACGGTGCGTAGTTCTCGCCCAAACGTAAGGAAGGCGGATGTGCATCCGGTGCTTTGAGAACGCGTGGTATTCATGGCGAAACGAATAGGTGCTAGCTTCTCTGCCCGTGAGCGGTGTTGCCTACCGACAAGAATTGCCAGTTGAGCTTTTAGGTGGCGATTCTTCCTCTCGACCGGATTAGCTTGAGGATGGTACACAGGCGTAAAAGTCTGATCGATGTCGAAACAATATGCAACCTTTTGCATGATAGCAGAGACAAACTGCGTGCCGTTGTCACTAATGATTTTCCTAGGCACACCGTAACGGAAAAAC
>NW_016157194.1:429838-432600 GCF_001687245.7 Rhagoletis zephyria
TCCGCTTCAGGCAAAAGTCAACGGTATGGCCTCGAATTCGGCAGAAAGAACACCGCTTTGTCTCTTCTGTATGCGTCTGCTCAGTGACCGTATGTATGCTACGTGTAGTTTCATGCAAAAACATCTCCGCTTCACGACAATGTGACAATAGTTCGTCAAATGTTGAGAAAATTTCACGACGAACGCGCTCTCGAGTCCTAACGGATAGCAGACCGTAAATCATGCTGACTTGTATTGTCTCGCACACACTGTCTTTAAGTTGTGAAAACAGTAATCTTTTTTTGCATACAAAACTATCGGTAGGCTCTCTTGCTTGTTGCTTGTGTTCAAAAATAGATAGGAAAATTTTCCAATCAGGAGTTGGTGGTGAGAACGTCGCACGGATTAAATCAACCGCTTCCGCAAATGTTGTTATACTTTCTTTCACTCCAATCCACCACGTTGCTGCATAATCTTCGAAAGAAGTGGCATTCCGCGCAGTGCGTCTGCGTCGGAAACTCGTTCAATTTCTTTGTAGACGGTGACAGATGCAATGAACTCCTCTACAGCTTCTGGACTTCTCTGCCCACGGAAACGCGCAGTGTACCCAGTAATCGAGCCTCCTTTTCTATCGCCGGATATTGCTGCCAAAATTTGGCTAAATTGCTCTGGTGAAAACGTTGCCATTGTTTTAGCTTTGTCGTGGTTCGCAGCCACTAGGGTGGGCGCCAATGTAACGCTGGAGTGTGTTGCTGGTTGGGACTCCACGTGGGATACCAGTGGAACGCGTGAGTTGCTCGACGAACGTAGATCGTAGCTCATGTGGACGAGGGGAAAAAAAAGAAAGGAGAGCTGCCCAAAGCAATATTGTGCGCGCAACTCCACTAGCAACTCTATCCAGCCGGCACTCTAGTGTTTTTGTACGATGGTATTTGTTGTCCTCCCGAATATATGTACAAATAAAACGCAGTACACATATACTTTACATATACTTTATTGAACTTTGTAGTCTTTGCTTGTGCTCGGCGTGTTGCCCAAAGTATTATTGTGCGCACACGTCTTATGCCTTCGCAAGCTGAAAGCCAATTGAATTGTCGATGGTCGGCAAACTCGAACGCAAGCAAACGAAAACCAACAGGGGTTGCCGTAGTGTGTTTTCAAGCGCTGCACAAAATGGAGTTTGTTACACTATTACACAAAACCCCGCAGGGTCGCAATTGTTTATGAAATCTATTACAATACATTACGTGATGTTTACATTGACCAGCAAACAAACCATAAAACATGAAATGAACAATTAGAGTAATTTAGAATTTAGGAAATATATGATTGCTTCAAGTTACTTTTTCCAGAACGCCCCACTCCGATAAAACATTGCGTAACGAATTCGCGATATTGTCAGCGGAATGATTTGTGGTTGTTAATAAAGTTGTGGTCGATAATACTGCTGTCTGTAATTTCATTTTTTCCGTAACAAAGTGGCATGTGACGGTTAAGTAACCAACATTAAAATTTCTTGTAATTTGATTTTAGCATCACTGTACATGTTCTTTAACAACACATTTTGTAGAGTTGTTCGACTAGGCAACACGTATCGGGGATCTAAACATTTAACAAAATTTCGGAAACCTACATCTTCAACAATTCGAAAGGGCTGCACATCTAATGTGACCATTTTCATTAATGATACATCAAGTTCTTTTTTACGCGTCGAAATTTGGTCGTAATTTTCAGACTTACTAAAATGTGCTCATATGGTATTAATCGGCTTTACACAATTATTGAGGGTAGGATGAGCGCGATTCAAATGATCCGACAGGTTGGTAGTATTACCACTAGTTTTGTACTCTCGACCACAGTGGAGACATTTCGCCAATCTCTTGTATTTTGATGGCTCAAAAAACTTCCACACGTTGGATGCGCCCACTCTCTTTCTTTTAAAACGTTTTCTTTCAGAATCGGATTCGCTACAAGAATCAATATTTACCGAGGTATCTTCACGGGATGCTGTACAGAAATACAAATATTTAATAAAATAATTACGCTACGTACTACACAATTAATGTACTCTTACTTTTAGCAGATTGGACGAATTTATCCATTCCGTCAATTAAAACCCGTCTACATCACCAACCTAAATAAAAATACATATGTATGTGTGTTATTAAAAACTTTGCATTTTTCTTTTATATTGAAATTAAAATTATTTTTACTTTATGCCACTTTTTCGCGCCTTTATTTTAGACAAAGATGACACCTTTGATAATTTTAGCGATGGGTAATATATCAATCAATCAATCAATCATTTATTTACTTTGTAAGTACAGTAAAACTCGAAGTCTTTAAGCGTACTAATAACAAAAATTTCAATTACAAGATCAAACTTAAGCTAAGACAATAATATAATTATATGAACTACATATCATTCTTGCTATATTATAACTAACACTAAGGGATAGAAGACAGACAGAAAACTTGAAAAGACAGAGGATGGGAAGTGGATAGTTAATTTTTGAGTAGATTTGCAACTGCTGTTTTGAAGCATTGAATCGAATTTACAGATTTTATTGAATTTGGTAGTGAATTCCATATTCTGATAGCACTAACAAAAAATAATCTTGAGGCTATTAATGTTTGGTATTTCTTCTTTTTCTTTTTTGGCGCCGTAACCGCCTAAGCGATTTTCGCCGAGTTCAGCAAAGCACGCTAGTCGTTTCTCCTCTGTGCCAACTGACGCCAATTGGAAACGCCAAGTGAAGCCAAGTCCTTCTCCACCTGATCTT
>NW_016157194.1:432811-433062 GCF_001687245.7 Rhagoletis zephyria
TTAACGCGTAGAGGCCCGTAAATCTTCCGCAAAATCTTTCTCTCAAACACTCCAAGAGCCGCCCCATCGGATGTTGTCATTGTCCATGCTTCTGCGCCATATACCAGCACGGGCATGATGACTGACTTATAGAGCATGGTTTTCGTACGTCGATTGAGGACTTTACTCCTGAATTGCCTACTCAGTCCAAAGTAGCACTTGTTGGCAAGAGTGATTCTGCGTTGGATTTCAATGCTGACATTATTATCGGT
>NW_016157194.1:434766-457740 GCF_001687245.7 Rhagoletis zephyria
AACCAGCAAGAGTTCCATTCCAGTGATATACTTTCGTCACTCAGTGCTGTTTTATCAATACATTTAAAATCTCTGAACGTCAGGTTGGTAACTGACAATTCTTTGTTAAATTCAATATTAAAAGATAAAAATACTAGTTTATGGTCAGAGACTCCATCTAAGGAAAATTGGTCTACATCGCTTACACCAAAGAGATCTATCATGCTTGGCTTACAGTGTGGAGCAAAACGTGTTGCAAATTCGTTTACGACAGTTAATCCACAATTGGTAAAGTTTTTTAGTAATTGCCTACATTTAACATTATCCAGGAGAAGATCGACATTAAAATCACCACAGACGAGGACATTTACATAGCTCAAGGACAGTTCAGATATTTTTGAAAAAATAGTGGTAAAGTCATTAGACCTATGGGGATTATATACACATATTACAAGACACCTTTGAACATTATCACTAAACTCTATAAAAAGACTTTCAATTGTTTCAGGGCAGACAGATTTATGAACGACTTTACATTTAAGACTGGATTTGAAATAAATGGCAATGCCACCCCCTCTATGACCAGTGGACCTATCATTCCTTAACAGAGAAAAATCACAAAGAGCATAAGCAGAGTTAGCAATACAAGGTTTGAACCATGTCTCAGTTACACAGACCACATCAATATTTATTTCCCGTAACAAAAAGTTTAAATATTCAAGTTTATCAGTCGATAAACTTCGAGCATTAAAGTGGCAAATATTGAACCCATTATTATATTCGCACGTAAATTTCAGAGCTAGCCTAATATTATTACTGCTAGTGTATCTACACAAGGTACTAGTCATATGGATCACAGTTTGGGAGGCTTGCGAAACAGTCAGCTGCAGAGTACAAATAGAAGGAAAGGGAAGAAATGGGGTAGATGTGAAATAAAAAGAGGATAGAATCTGTCATGGCTATTATAAAAATAAGTATAAAAACAAAAGTAAGTACAAAAACAAAAACAAATCGTACAAAGATTCAATATTAACTAAAATAATAAAACATATGCTAAGTTTAAATGGCAGCTGCTAGACGCTCGACGCTCTCACGATTAAGAACTTTTACTCCTTCACTGCCGGCATGTTTTTTTGCGTAAATTTGTCCCCGTATTGAGAATACACTCACCAGCCGCGTTTGTCTTTTTAGCTGAGTAGCCAGTCGCATAAGCTCACGGTTCTTTTTTGTCAAGCATTCATGAACAAATATCTTTTCATCAGAATCAATTCCAATATTGCGGCGAGTTAATGCCTTTCGGCTAGATTTGAGAAATCGAGCAACTGCTACGAACAAACGAGAGCGATCATAAGCTGAATTTAGCTTTACAATGATTGGAGAGGGGTTTGTGTTGTTGGCGCTTTTGCTACTGAGACGCATACTAAAAGTAGAGCGAATTGGAAGTGGATGTAGGTTGATCGACTCACATAGTTGAGTAAACAACGAAGTTAAATTTTCTTCGGCTACCTGCGGAACATTATACATAATTGCATCCGCTGACACCAGTGCATTTTCCACCTCATCCAAGTGTTGACTCAACTTATTCATGTCACTGCTTTCATCTGCATTTAGCGTACTCACTCTCTCCTCCATAGTTTTCATAGCTACATAGTTTAAAGTTAGTTAGTTCAGCCGATACTTCACCCATTTTTTGCATTACTCGCTCTTCACTTTCTTTTATATTTGCCAGTATGTTTGCCATGTACGCTTCTAACTTTGCTTCAAGCCTCTCAAATGAACTTGCCGTTGTAGGACTGCTTACTCCTCTGACTTGCAGGTTTTGGGCGGGAAATTGCAGGGGAGAGGGAATATTGCGCGCACTCTTTCTCTGGCCCGACATATTTGTGTTCACTCAAAATTCGAATGACGAATACCGAGAAAATTATGCAAAAGTAAACAAATATCAGCTGCAGCCGTGGTGTTGTGCGGACAAAAGTTTTACCAGATATGGTTAAGAACTTTATTAAAAGCCGGTAATTACGTTAATACGCGTGATATAATGCAGCGCCACAAAAAACACGTCCACTCACAGTGACATTTCTTATTAGTATCAGAGAATTTTTCTGCAGCAAATGACATTTAAGGACCCCGTAGACTAACATTCATGAATGCTTTACATGACTCATGTTGTCTCAAGTTTCTTTTGTTTGCTCCTATGTATTATATATCTTATTTGCCAAAGCATTAAAAAAACTTTATTTAAATTTCCTTTCCATGTAGGCGAGAGAGCAAATATATACATAAATAAAAAGGAAAGTGGTGAAAAATATTCTCAAGAATATGAATGATCCATCCAGTCTAAATTAAACCGGTGCGATTGACCATCGATAGTGACGCAAAACCATCGATAGTTCTGGAAAATAAAAACCATCGATACTATCGATAGTACCATCGATAGTTTTGCAGCTCTACTAGCGTGTCTCAGTCCTTTGCCACAAAAGCGGCTATAACTTTTTTTTCTATTCAAAACAGTAAGAGTGCCACCTTTCTGAAATCCTTATTAAATGAGCAATTTTTTTATGTAATGTAAAGTTAGAGCTCAGTACACTTTTTTCACCAGAGATAGTCAAAGTTGGGGAAGAAAATATCAAAAAGTTAAAAATCCCAAAATAGTCCTAATTTGATGATGGTTCCTTAATATATTTTAACTACATTGCATTTGAGTATGGAGAAGCAAAAATAAAAACAAACATAAAAAATTTACTAAGTATAGCCTGGTTTGTAGATGCAGTTAAAGAAAATACATGAAAAGGCACGATTTTTTTTTTTAATTCAAAAAAATGTAAATATCTTCAAAAAGCGGTGCCTTTTACCGAAAATTTTTTGTTTATCAGGGAGCTCACCCCCCCCCCCCAAACTGCCAAACTTTAGGGGAAGGTAGGTGTGGTAGGGTGAGCTCCCTGATAAACAAAAAATGTTCAGGTAAAAGTGTCCCCGCTTTTGAAGTATTTACATTTTTTTTATTTAAAAAAATCGTGCTCTTTCATGTATTTTCTTTAACTGCATCTACAAACCAGGCTATACTTAGTAAATTTTTTATGTAAAATACTTCCAGACAGTTGCTTATCTATACTCAAATGCAATGTAGTTAAAATATATTAAGGAACCATCATAAAATTAGGACTATTTTGGGATTTTTACTTTTTGATATTTTCTTCCCCAACTTTCACTATCTCTGGTGAAAAAAAAATGTACTGAGCTATAGCTTTACATTACATAAAAAAATTGCCAATTTAATAAAGATTTCAGAAAGGAGCCACTCTTACTGTTTTTCGGATATCGAAAAAACGAAGGGCTTCGGAGAAAGTCGACATATCGAGGCCTAACCGCAAAAAATTTAAGATTTTTTTTCAAAACTTACTTCTTGATGCAGAAATACTCTAGGACCTAGAGTCTAGGTGAACAAAAATCTGACAGAGAGTCCCTATTTAGAAAATGAAAGCAAATTTTTGCCGAAATGCCGATTAAGGATAAGAAGATCGGCGCAAAGTTTAATGCTTCGGTTCTGAAGCGCCCCGCAAATGAGAAATTGGTAATTTAATTATAATTGTGGCGTATGTTTGGACTTTAGGGTGTATGTCAAGAATTTATTTACACTTTTAGCGGTGATAGCAGTAAATAAATATCACATTCGCTATAAAAAATTTCGAATTATGGACCGTTCCATGCGTTCTTCAAGTTGTCAAGTCAACTCCCCACAGGTGCAAAGAGCGCTAATGCATCAAAATTTAATTTTGAACAAAAATCGTTTGCGGTACATGCGGTTTGAAGGAAACATGAGACCGTCAAATTTTCGTTTGTTTGTTTAATTCTCTGAACCGCCCCTGTTGTGATATGGCACTTCATTCTAAATATGGAGTAGTTTACAAATATACACGTATACTTCTACAATCACAAAAATTTTCGTGTCTTTCTTTGATTTCGAATCGAAAACATTCCAGTAGCGAAAATGGTCACCGGTGACATCGTCATTAATGAGGATTTAGTGACATCGTCGCACTTGCTGTGAATCCTAAACGACATATAGCTGACAATGACACTGGTGACAATGTCATGCAGGTGTACTCCTATCAAAGACTTATAACAGACAATGTCTTGCAGCGCTTACTTATAAAAAGTCCATTGCGAGATACTGTCGCTTGAATGTCATTAATGATCACTGCATGACCAAGTCATGCAGATGACATCAACGACGAAATTACCATTTATTACAAACGGAGCCCAAAGTCATTTAAGACGTAACTTTTCCGTATAATACGGTAGACAGATTGATGGGATTATTTGCATTAGCAGCATTTATTTGCTTTAACTCGTGAATAATCCTCTCACAAATGCGCATTGGCTCGATGGAAATGCACGAAATAAATGAGCATTTATACTGGATTTTCCAATTTGCATTTGGCAACGCTGTCCAAAATTGGCATATATTTTCTATTGTGAATGGTGACTGTGGTTGACAGCACGGAAATAATTAAAAGAGAATCCGAAAACAAGCATATCAGAAGTAAGTTATTTTAAAAAATTTGTTAAAAATAAATGAAATATATTAAAAAAATGAATTATATCTAATTTCAGATGGCCAGCGACAAAAAACGCAGTACTTGGAGCACCAGCGACGAGAAAGTGCTATTGGATTTATGGGCGGAACGTGCGGATGACTTGCGACGGGCGAAGCGCAATCTGCATATATATGCGGATATATCGACACAGATGGCGTCAAAGTTTAGTGCAAAGGAGGTCCACATAAAAATCAGAAACATGACCCAAAGATATAGGTAAGTCATTTTCCATTTAACCATTCTGAACACTAATTGCAAATGTACTCAAAATTTCAGAGAAGAAAAGAAAAAGGTAGGACCATCTGGTGGGAGTCCCTCGCTGTGGAAACATTTTGACGCAGTCCACCAAATCATCGGTTTCAACGCAGCAAACAACGCTGAGATTTTAGAATCTTTTTCAATGGTAAAATTTCAGTTTCACACATAAATATATATGTAAATATATTTTTGTAAAACTTTAAAAATACATAAAACTTCTTAATTTTAGGATATATTGACATCAGGACCGCAGCCGGTGCCATCACCATCGAGTTTAGCGTCCCCATCCCCAGTGCCTCAGTCGTATCCATACGCTGCTGCTGCACCGTCATCAACCGCAGCACATCCATCGTCACCAACCGCTGTACCTTCACCGTCACCATCGCCTCAAACTTCGTCACCGCTTTCGTCGCCGGTGGAGTTGTCCAGTTCTTCGCCACTTGACACTTCGAACATATCTTCGACTGCAGCTTCCACATCCTCTAAAAGGAAAAGAAATTATATGGGTGAGGTGGTGCAATTAGCTAAAGAGCAAAACGAGCTGTTAAAAGTGGTCATAGACGACGGAAAAGTTTTAACAGCAGAATGCGTTAATGCTATTAAAGAGCAAAGTAGTGCTACAAAAGAATTCATTAGTTTAATGAAAAGCGTTTTGGAAAAACTGTAACTTTAAGTAGTATACATATGTATGTTTAAACACCCATGAACAAAAAAAAATGGGTGTGCGGCATTTTGATAAATTTTGTTTGTATTTGGCTTTTGTTTATTTAATGTTTATTAACATTTTACAAAATTCTAGCGTATTATATAACAAAGAGCATATGTAAAATTCCACATTTCAAAGTTTCGAATTCATAAAAACTGTTTTAGTAATATATTTAGACAAGTTTTTGGTATGCAGTTTTTTAAACCATTAAATTCTAGTATATTAAGTGCATCTTTAAGTAGCTGAGGATTCGAGCTGATTTTTAATAAATCTTTCTGCTGACCATATAAGGAAAATGTTTTCGCATACTCTATATGCGTAGAGCCATCAGCAAAAAAAATTATTAAAAATCAATGCGAATTCTCAGCCGCCCTGAAGATACACTTAATACACTAAAATTTAATGATTTAGAAAACTGCATACCAAAAAATTGTCTAAATATTCTGCTAAAAAAGTTTTATAAATTTTTCTAGATTTTGTACAAGCTTTGAAGTGTGGAATTTTACTTATGTTGTTTGTTGTATAAAACGCTAGAATTTTATAAAAAGTTAATAAACATTAAATAAAAAAAATCCAAATACTACCAAAATTTATCAAAATGCCGCAAAAAGTAGAATAAAAATTGATTTAATTTTGGTTTTAATCTAATTTTAGGCACATATATATGTATTTATGTAAGCAAAAGTTAATTGGAATAGAAAATAACTGAAAAGGAAATGAATTTAAATAAAAATAACTACTGCGAGCAGCAAAATAGAGTCTTTTTACTTACGAAAACTCATAGCAATGGCATTCCTTATAGCCGCTGCTGTTAGGTCATTTTCACCAACTCTTGTTGTGTGATTAGGTTGATTCCTTGCTGATCCGTATTCTGCTGCATCCTGCATCCAGACGGAAGAAACTTCATCGTTCTCAAGTTTTAAAAAATTGTGTAAAATACAGCAGGCCTGTATTATAACGTTAACAGTTTTAGGTGCTACTTGTAAGCCTCTCCCTATTTTTCGGAAACGAGCCTTCAGCTGGCCGAAAGCATTTTCGATCACACGCCGACATTTGGACAGTCGATAGTTAAAGAGTTTTTCAGCAGCTGGTTGGTTAGCTACATATGGATATGGTTTCATCATGTGGCGCGATAACCGAAAGGCCGAATCGCCCATAAGTAGCACAGGTATATTGAATCCGCCAATAAGCTCGCTATTTTGTACGAAAATGTCTGCGCTTTCATGAAATTGTTTTAATGAACTTTTTTCAAATATGTAAGAGTCATTATTTCTTCCAGTAGATCCAATGTTAATATACGTAAATTTTGACCAGTAAGTCCAAATAATTTAAAAATATACATATGCATGCGATACAGTGCAGCCATAAATTTACATACCTGTGATCACAGCTTGCCAATAAAACCACGGAATACCATCCTTTGTAATTGTGGTAATCTACGGCATCCTCCTTTCTTGGCTGCACTTCAATGTGACATCCATCTACAGCTCCAAAGCATTGCGGAAACCCTAGGACTGCGAAACCGTCTACGATTCTTTTGATTTCTTGTTGATTTGGAGGGTATGTATTAATGCAATCCGCAAAATTATCGCAAACTGAGTGGCAAAAATCCAGAACAATTTCACCAACAGTACTTCGGCCAACACCAAATAAACTAGAAACGGTTCTATACTCTGCTGCAGAACCCAATGAGAAAAGTGCGATAGCCACCCTCTTTTCGAGTGGAATACAACGCCTCAGGTTGCTATCATGTTTCGTACTTTTTCGCACACTTTTTGAAAATCCCTCCTATCGAGACGAAAGTTTTCTCTGAATCTTGCGTCGTCCATTGCACGGACATCGTGCTCCCAAAATCTGCTACTGCGGTCCTTTAGGGATACAACTAATGGTTAAAATCCTTATAAAAGAACATTTTTACTTACGAATTTCCAGATCCGCCGTACGTCGGACTGGGCATTTGCAATCCTTGCTCGTAGGATCGCGTGATTGCTCAAAATAGAATTTATTTGCGCCCTATTATTTATTAATTTAAGTAATAGTAACTGAATTTTTTCACAAAATAAAACTTGATTTTTTACGAACAGAATAGCTGTCAATAACAAAATTTTTCTTCTATCCATTTTCACTTGGCGATTACAGGAAACAAAATTCTTCGATATCAGCTGTTTAAATGCACAAGGTTGCCGTCTGTCAGGGTGAAATTTCAATTTGCATTTGTGCTCCTTAATTCAAATTAATTTTGTTCATCTGTCTACCATATAAGACTCTTAAGTGACTAATGCATGACATTCGCTACGGGGATATTGTGATCATATTGTACGGGCAATATAGGAGTATTACATATATGGAAACAAATCAAACACATGAACCGTTTTGGTATGGAACGTCCCATATTTAGGTTGTTGCCCTATAACTCGGAAATACTTCTTTGAATAATGATTTAATTACTAATTAATAATTAAATACGCTCAACTCGGGTAAAATTTCCTTTTAGCTACTTAACCAACCCTGCTGGTTGTTGGCAAGAAACATGTGATTAGTTTAACGGGATTTAGACACAAAAAACAATAGAAATTAGTAATTATGCGAGGTATTTGCGTAATATATATACTTATTTAAAATATAAATCATGTATATACGAAAACAAAAATTTCCCTCCATTTTCCCATTAATAATTTACAGTAGAGCAGTTTTTTCACTTAACAACACTACTCTTCAGGTCGCGTTTTTTTTTAACCGACCTGGGTGAACTCGGATAAATAGCCGAGTTTGTGTTGTTGCTTTGCGTGTATTTCGTCATTTAAGCGAGTGTTCTTTTGTAGCTCGGTTGCAAAATAATGGACCTACTATTAAATTTGATTATATAAATACAAGAAAAAATTAAAAATTTTGAACTAGATTTTTAAATTGAATCTTCTATAATCGAAATCCGGAAATACGGCCGGGTTTCAGCAAATATCCGGTCGGTAAGAGAAAAACGGATTCCACATTCCTAAAAAATACCTTTATTCCTGCGCCACCTAAAAACTTTTTTGGAGTTATTCCTTTTCATGTTAGTATACATTCCAAATATGAATATGGGACCATAAATACGTGGTTTTCTAATATCTCGACACTTGCGCCACCTAGCAGATTAATTCATCTTTCATATTGCATTGTCATCTGGTTCTGAGCTAAGTTTGAAGTTTCATCTCTGCAGCACATCATGAAGTTGGGAAAAAATTTATTGCAAGATTTGATTACAACAGGTGAAACATAATAAGAGCTTATAAAACCGGAACTTTAGCAACGAGAAATATGAATAAAAATATATTCTCGCAGTTTCCAATTCATTTAATTCGTATAATTTTCGCATGAATTTGATATCATAAGTATCAGTGTTATAAAGTATCGAGTACTTCTGAGCATCGAGTTCTTTCGTATCGATACTTTTAAAGATCGGGTATTTTTGAGAGTACTGAGTTAATCCCAAATTACGGATATGATTGGCTAACTAAAGAGGTTACAAGTATTGTACTTGAAAATTATTGAACTTTGAAATTGAGTACAATCATTTCTGAATACCGGTAAATGCAAATAGAATTCAGTACTTTTAAGTATCTATTCGACACTTAGTACTGAGTACTTTGAATCGAGCCTGAGTACTTGTATCAAAGTTATGATTGGAACAGATTATTTTTATACCCGAGCGCACTTGTGCACAAGGGTATATTAATTTTGTTCACATAACGGTTGTTTGTAACAGCCAAAACAAATCGAGATAGATATAGATATAGATAAATGTATACATAAATGCTCAGAATGAATAGAGAAATCGATTAAGCCATGTCTGTCTGTCCGTCCGTCTGTGTACACGATAACTCGAGCGAAATTTGGTATGTAGGTTTCTGGTAATCCAAGGTAGGTTGGTATTGAAAATGGGCGAAATCGGGCAGTAAGCACGCCCACTTCCCATATAACGGTATTTTATAGAAATACGAAAACTGCGATATTTTAGTAACTACTGAAGATAATTCACCCAAAATTGATATTTACAATAATTTTCAGACCAATTTGTTCCAAACTTGGCACAGTTATTTGCCATGATACAGCATACTAAATGGCCGAAAATTTTACAAATCGGACAATAACCACGCCCACATGCCATATAACGGTAATTTTCGGAAATACGAAAACTGCGATATTTTAGTAACTCCTGAAGATTATTCACTCAAAATTGATATTTACAACAATTTTTGTTCGAAAAATAAGAATATTATAAATTTTTGGAAAATGGGCATAGCCACGCCTACTTATGGTTACATGTGTATATATTTGTAACCGCTGCACCAATTTCTTCCAAACTTCCCAGCAAAAAATCGGTAATCGCTTTTAGTGGTAACGTGTTCTTGAAGGCATAGCGTTATAATGACTTCGAATTTTTTCGCTCCTTTTAGGCATTGCCGGTAATGCAAAGTAGAATGCTCTATAATATTTTATTTATTTCGCTTCTTTGTTTCATTTCGGGGAATGCAAAGTAGAATGTCCTATAATATTTCTTTTTTCATTCGCTTTTTTGCTTCATTTCGGGGAATGCAAAGTAGAATGTCCTACAATATTTTATTTGTTTCGCTTCTTTGCTTCATTTCAGGGAATGCAAAGTAGAATGCCCTACAATATTTTTTTTTATTTCGCTTCTTTGCTTCATTTCAGGGAATGCAAAGTAGAATGTTCTACAATATTTTTTTTTATTTCACTCCTTTGCTTCATTTCGGAGAATGCAAAGTAGAATGCTGCATCGTAGTCAGATGAAAAAGAGAATGACTATCCAAAAATTCTTTCTCTACCGTTACTTTCTGTGGAAATTTGTCTCGCATAAAAATCATGTTTTGCTTTGTTCAATTTGCGCGAAGTTGAAGTCAGTCAATGAAGTGAAGTACAAGAGTGAGGAAGCACAATTTTAAGCTTAATTAAATATGCATGTATGTACATACCGATTTTTAAGTAAAATCTAAATACCTAAATACATACATATGTATGTATAAAAACTGATTTATAAAAATTTTAATTAATTTTAATCTTTTAAGACATTTTCTGATTTCCATTTAATGTAAATAAGTATTTACTTATCTAGGCATTCTACATTTGTTTCTCTGTGAGGCATTCTTTGTGCGCTTCTCTGGATTCTGTTTATCCATGCGTTCTCCCTTCGTTTGAAGGTAATGCTGCGGGTAAGGTCTTACCGCCAATGACATGCCCATGTTAAAATAAGGCCTTCTTGAAGCGAAAGGGTAAGCGATTCCCATCGCCTAGCTCGTTTCCACTTTCGTTTCTGTGGTAATCGTGTTTTTTGCTGGGTTGGCACAGTTGTTGGCCTTGGTACAGCATACTAAATGGCCGAAAAATCGGACAATAATCACGCCCACATCCCATATAACGGTAATTTTCAGAAAAACGAAAACTGCGATATTTTAGTAACTACTGAAGATAATTCACTAAAAATTGATATTTGCAATGAGTTTTAGACGAAAAATAAGAATATTACAAAATTTTGGCAAATGGGCGTAGCCACGCCCACTTATTGTTACATGTGTATATCTTGGTAACCGCTACACCAATTTCTTCCAAACTTGGCACAGTTGTTGGTCCTGGTACAGCATACTAAATGGCCGAAAAATCGGACAATAATCACGCCCACATCCCATATAACGGTAATTTAGAGAAATACTAAATCTTCGATAAATCAGTAAATATTAAAGCTAATTTATTCAAAATTGATGCTTGGAACAATTCTTTACCAAGAAATACGTTTATGGTAAAATTTTGGAAAATGGGCGTGGCACCGCCCACTTATGATCACATATATGTATATCGGTAACCGTTCTACCAATTTGGTATTTTTATTGTGCTTGCCACTTAAAAGCAAAACGTTGAAAATTATTGAAATCGGACTATAATTACGGCCGCTTTTCATATAACGGTAAATTTCAGAAATGCTTGAAACTGTAATATTTCGAAATTTAAGGACGCTAATTTACTCAAAATTTATGCACCCCGGCTTACCATCTAGCGTTAGCTTTCGGAAAGGTGAAAAAACATATATTTAATACTTGCGCCGGGTATTTAATGTTCGGCTCCGCCCGAACTTAGACTTTCTTACTTGTTGAATACCGAAAACTTTCGGGCTCTTTTAAGTTCTGAGTACTTTTGAGTTCTTTTGTGAGTACTGAGCATTTTGGAGTAGTCAGTATCGATACTTTTAAATATTGGGTGTTGTCGATCCTTTTGAGAATCGAGTTCTGAGTACTTTTGATATCGATACTGCCCAACACTAATAAACATTGTGTTTCTAGTCTGGCTGTCGTTACTCGAAAATTTTATCTGAAAGAGGTGTTTTATTTCGTCACCCGTATGCCAGAAACATGAATTTGTAAAAATTAACATTTTGGAAAATCAAGTTTGAAAGTTTTTTTACGAGACTTAAGGCGCTTGCTCAAAGCAGGTTTGCTTTGCACGTCTTGGTTACTTTAATTTGCTTTTATTTACTTTGAAAACTCGTTTGGCCGAATAGGGGCTTGGAACGCTGTCAAAGCAACCGGCTGTGTTGTTAAAAAGTCAAGGGCTGTTCCTTTAATACTAAAAATTATTTTTCCACAAAATTACAGAAAATTTAAAACTAAATACAAATAACACAGCTCAATCTTCCTAGTAGCACTAATAGCACTGTACGGCAAAACCAATTTTTTTTCTGGGTATTGGACCAAACCAATTTTTTTTAAGAGATTGAGTCATAAGTAAAAAAAGTAAGTTCTCCGTTTTTCGAAGTTAGTCTCCAAAATCGAGACATGGGCCTTCGAAGTTCGAAATAGGACCTTTGGTAAAAAATTATATTTAATTATTGCATATAAATAACTAAAAACCTAAAAATACAGACGTAGTCCTCCTTTTGCACTTATTTAAATGGTATAAAACTTTTTTTGTGCAAACTTATGTATATTACAAGTGCTATAAAGGGTCAAAGTTCAGGTCTTCGAAAAATTAAATTCCTTATATTTCAAACAATTTTGAGCTGATTTTTTTTAAATTTATATCGTTGCAAAGGTGATTAAACCCTTTCTTTCGATATGCATATTTGTATACTTCGTATATAACCGATATGATGGAACATTTGCAAAACTTGAATTTGTCTCTACATGGAGAGAATAAAAATCTTTTTGATTTGTCGCAAATTATTTAAAGTTTTGAAGCTAAACTACGTCTTTTTATTCATGATCTCTAAACAAAAATATTTCATCATTTTCCATTGCTAGAAAAATATTGCACGTGGTTTAAAAGCAGATTTTGAAAAAAAGATTTGCTGATTTGATATTGGGCCGTATGAATAAAAATAAGCAATTGCTTTTTCTTAAAATTTCAGATCTTTTAATCAATTTATTCAAACAAAATTGAAGTAAAAGGTATGAAATTTTAAGAAAAAGCAATTGCTTAGTTTTTATTCATACGGCCCATTACTTAAATGTACGTTTACACACTTCAAACCCTTTTTTATGTTTGATAATTGAGGATGAATTTACAATTTCCGAAATTCTCCTTTTTAAGAAAAGCGAAAGAAAAAACGTTGGAATTTTCGGAATTAAAAGAAGATAAGGCACTGGAAATGCAACATAAAGCTTTGCCATTACTTGAATTCCGGCAACAAGTACCAGATGTAAAATATCCGCTGTTGAAAACAGATGCGTGCCGTATATTTTCAATTTTTGGTGCAACGTATAACTGTGAGTCTTTGTACTCTACAATGAAATTCGTAAAGTCAAAATACTGTTCACAATTAGTTGCATTCGCGTACCTGATAAAAGTTGCATTCGCGTGCCTGTTAGGTATTGAAAGTTATCAAAAACCATCAGCTTTTTGCGATCGCGTACGCAAAAAACTTGCAATGTAGGGGAAATTGTGAGAGCAAAGTGACATTTCATTTTGAGGGGAACCTGTTAGTTTCTACTGGAACAATTTGCCAACAGCAATTTGTCAACAAGAACACAGCTGATCGAAAACAGGTGGTTGGAATTTACGCAAACCCCTAAATTGAATTTGATGGTTTGGAAGTTAAAATAGTACAATGCGTCTAATTAAACTTGTAAAAAGGAAGTAATTAATCGTTTAGTCAGTGAACTGTGGTAGGATGAGACTACCGGATGTCAATTTTATACTTTTGAAACAAAATTTCTAAAAGCTGTTCGACTAATTTGCAAGTCTCTGCAAATTTTCTGGTTGCATACTATTTTAGATATATTTGTCTAGTGAAAGAAAAGATGACATTTCGCCGGAATTTTGCTGTTGGACATTTTTTACTGGAGATTTTGAACGAACGTACCTTATGACTAACCAACATTTAACAGAACGGTTACGAAAGGCTTTAACTGACGTAAAACCAGATTGTGAAAATTTTGCCAAAGAGTTCTTTTGAATTTTCTTTAATATCTATCTCATGTACATAATCGGCATATATCTTAAGGACGAGGACACGTAAAAGTTAAAAATTTAAAAAATAGAAATATTAACAAAAACTAACAAAACCTACGATCACAAGATCAAGTGTAAATAGCATCGGAATAGCTGCGCTAGATTGTAGTTGGCTTAACACATGAAAAATGTGGAAGAGGCAACAACAGTTTGCGTGGCGAACTTAGCTCAGTGGGTATGACTACTGACTTTGACGGATGGGGTCGTTACATCGAATCCCAGTTGAAGAAGTCTGATGAGGAGATGTGGTGATCTACGAAATAGCAGCTATAACTTCTACCAAAATGTAGATTGTTGTTTTTTCCGCCAAAATATTGATTAAAAAATGGCTTCAAGCTTAACAAAATTGTTGAATATATTTGTTATAAGGTCATAAATAACAAAAAAAAACAAAAAACAAATATATAATATACAGCGTGGCGACGAATAACTGTTACCCGTTTTTTTTTTTGAGAAATAAAAAGGTCCTTTATAGATTTTGCGAAAAAAGTATTTTATTGTTAATTTTCCACAGATTTCACTTTAGTTGTAATAATTAGTTTTTAAATTTGAATCCTTATTTACATTTGCCAGCAGTGTAAACTGTGAGAGAAAAGTTCATTTGGCACGCAGGTTCAGTTAATTTATTCCATATCTTCTGTAACCATAGGCAAATTTTCTCCATTTTGAGTCCCTTATACTCTCCCTTTTGTCCAACCTAAGGCCTCATACTGAAAAATCGAATGGGCTTGGAACAGGGGATGACCATCATTCGACCACCCTTATACAGTTTTTCTTTTTTGTATTTTTTTATACAAAGCCTAAGAAAAAATACACCTTACAATACTTGCGTGCCAAATGAACTTTTCTGTCAAAGTTTAAACTGCTGGCAAATGTAAATAGGTATTAAAATTTAATAACTAATTAAATTAGTAAAGTAAAATCTATGGAAAATTCCCTGCTGAAGTCTAGAAAAAAAGAAGTCTGATGAGGAGATGTGGTGATCTCCGAAATAGCTGCTATAGCTTCTACCCCTTAGAGTTTGTTGCTTTTTCAATTTTTTCTAATAAACAATCATGGTACAAAGCTCAATAAAAAATATTTAAAAAAAAAAATACTTTTTTCGCAAAATCTATAAAGGACCATTTTTTTCTCAAAAAAAACCAAGGTAACAGTTATTCGTCGCCACCGTGTATAAAAAATCTGCTTTATACCCGGTATAGTTTCTAGAAACAAAGGAAGTCCTTTTCTATTTTAAAATTCAAGTGGTTCAAAAAATATCGTGAATTTTTCAAACGAATTATGTATTACAAAAACAAATTACGAATGTTGTGGCCTAAATATTGTTTTCTTTATAAAAAAGCGCAAATGTAATGTTTAAATCAGCAGTCCAATATGACTGTATTAAAGTTTTAAAAGAAAACGAATAATTTTTATTTAAAATGAGTTTTTTCAAAAACGGCTCGAAAAGTTTCGGTCTGTAAAATTTTGAATCATTATTTATAACGTAATTAACACAAATTAGTAAAAAAAAAATTATGTGCTATGACCTTCAAGCTAAAGTTGGTTCAGGCTCACAGTGAAGTACATACATGTCTAATTGTATCTTCTTTGCTTCTTCCAACCTTTCTTTTCATTTGACTCCCTTTGGCTGAATATCACACCTGGTCTGATGGCTCTAACAACACAGCTGAATTTCTCACCTCACAGTCGCGCACCGAAGAGGCGATTTTTTATCGCGTACGTGCTGCTGAGCTTGCGACCGATGACTACGCGTTAGTAGTAGCGGCTGCTACGGCTTTACGCCTGTCTGATCGCAAGGTGGAATCCGAAAGTTGGTACCGCAAGGTGAGGCAAAGGAAGAGCAATAAATTCCTACAAGAAAATCAAATTCACTGCCATTAAATAATCTACTTTTCTCTTTTCAAAATTAAACAAATAACTATGTTCTCTGTTCCATATTCCACGATTGCAGGCGGTGACGATGAGACCCAACGACGCCCACGCCCATACAAACTTGGGTGCCATTCTGCATCTGCTGGGACGCACCACACATGCGGCTAATAGCTACCAAGAAGCCTTAAGATTGCAGCCAGGGGATCCGACAACATTAGGAAATCTCGCAAAGCTGGACGTCATTAAATCGAAGTGAATGCATTTGAATGCATTCTTGAGGAAAGTGATGTCATGGGTATGACTTTGTCAATACCTGACTAAGCTCAATTGTAATATGATAAAAACTGCTGCAGTAGGAATTAGAGTTTTGAACAGTTTTTGGATAAACAAGAAGATCGAAATATTTTTTATAAAGATTAACATAAAATTGTGTATATAATTCAATAACATAAAAGGACTTGAAATTCTTCACATTATCAATAACAAAATACCAAACGAAAGAGGAACTTCATGCACAAAAAGTGGGATTTAGCTCAGCTGAAGAATTTGTATTGAAAATCGAGTCAGAGCTAAGCTCACTTTTTATACGTGAGGATGATTAATTAAGTTTGTAGCTTCAAAGTAAATTGGAGGAATTAAAACAAAACAATAATAAAATACGTGTTTGCATATATATAATTATGTAGTTTAGCCGCTTGTAAATAACAGCTATGCGGATCATAAAGTCTACGTATGTTGGTTTTGTGTTATTTACTTAATTCAATTTGTGTAAATTCTCAAACTGAACGAGTATGTATTTGTTGCAAGACGCAGAATTAAAAAATCGTTGGGCAGCGAAAAGCATTTAAGTATTGTTAAAATCCGAAATTGTCGACTATAAGAAATGTAAATTTATGTTTAAATATGATATCATATACATATACATAACTGAGGAAGGCAATGATTATGAAAAGCTAACAATAAGCAAGGTAATGGGATTAGCCAAGTGCTAGAGAAGGGATGAGTTAATGTAATGTGTGTAATACGAATAATAGTAAATATAAATTATGAAAGTGTAAATGATAATAACTGCTTAATGTAATGAATATTGTATCAAACAGAGGTCATATTGAAATACATACATACATGAAAATAATTTAAATACATGAATGAACAATAAATACTTATACAAAAATATTTTAAAGTTTAAGATTGTAAAAATTTAGGTATTTGACACAGTAAGTATTACCTTCGTCATTTAGTTCGTTAGCCACCATCAGGACCAGGTATTGCCTAATATTACACTGGTCAACAGTGGTTTTGGCGCCAAGGAGCTATAATTCTTTTTTAACTTAGGACTTTATACTGATTACATATGTATGTAAAGATAAATTCTTATTACTTCCTAGGCGCAGTCTTCTACAGTTTTTACTTGTTCAGAAAAACAAAAATTTTCATCAAAAACTGCATTTAATAAATTATAATGTACATACAAACTTTCATTTTCGGAACTTTCTTGAATTAGGTGTACTAGAACAATCACGTTGCATCCCCCAGGAGAAGTTGCCCATCATATGACGATCCCTCGGCCTTGGTGCTGTTTATGTAGGGCACTTCCGTGGCCATATTACACCCTAAGGTTTTAAAGCTCTCCACCATGTCGTTTACGATTTCGGAGAAAGTACTTGACTTTTAATTTCCCAGAAAATTTTTATTGAATTCTACAAACGAAGTTCACGCAGGACATTCGAAATCGCTCACTGAACTTAAAAAATCGACACCCTTTATTAACATTCTTATTTGGGGGCCATAAAACTGCCCCGCTTTTATCTTTTTTATTATTACAACGCTTTTATCAACTTGCAATGTTGTATGCTCAGACCACCATACTATAAATATAGCAGAGCTGTGTAATGATTGAATCAATTGAGTGTGCATTCTCATTTTTTTCGTTTCAAAAATGTGATTGTTTGGTTTAAAAAATTTGACAACCACTCTTGAGATTGGTTACAAATCGTAAACACTATATATGTAGAGTGTTATGGAATGGTTGAGACCCATTCTCATAGAGAATGTGAATGCAAAAAAAAACTCAATCATGTATGATTGTACGTTTATGGGAATGCAATCTGTCATTATCAATCAGTACTAATACTATTTGTTGTATCAGGGTTGAAATTTTTGTACTCAAAATGTGAAATCTGAAGATTGCCATCTCCCTTAAAATAACTAAACAAATAAATATTTGGTGCTGAAATATTTTTCTAAGTGTTTGGCCGAGCTTCTCCTCAAACTTGAGGCATGAGTTCTGTTGTTGGGACACAAATGGAGACACTTACATATTTAAGGCTGACACCGAACGCCAAATGATTATATAAAAAGAGTTTTCAAGGCGGAAATATACTCGGAGGTTTGTAATTGCGTGCCGAAGGACTACTGCTATTTTGGGTTATGATCTGACCAGGGATCTAACCATGGTTCTATGGAGTGGAAGTACGCACATGTATGTATACATCAGGGATGAAAAATGGAAATTTCAGATTGTACCTAATATCATAAAATAAATGTACCTAAATGAGATAGACTGTACCTAAAAAAAATTACATCATTCATTTGTATTATTATTATAAATTTTTTTTAAAACATGAATACAAAAGATGGATGTACTTTAAACATGATTAGGTTTTTTTTTAACAGAGCCTATATCTATAGACTATAGTCTAATGGGAATCGAAGAAGCATTGTTTTTGTTTAATTTTGACTACTGAAAAATATTGGCGAAAAAGACAAAAAACACACTTTTCGAAGTGTACTTCTTTATCCAGCTTTTTATAAAACAACAGGAAAAGTCTGCTAGAAAATAATCAAATTGCCGTAAGTAACTTCGAAAGCATTTTAAATATATTTCCAGAAATCAAAAAGCGAATATGGGTCAAATAGCTGTAGTTCTCATCTAAAGAAAATATGAAATTTGAAGACATCCCAGACACTGGACTGTATGTAGGGATGCAAATGATGCATCGATGTTTTCAAAACATCGATGTTTCGTCCAAAAAAATCGATGTTAATATCGATGTTTTGCTGGAGGATACATCGTCGATACATCGACTAGGAAAGTGAAAAACATCGACATCGTTCACTCACTCCGTTCGTATTGTGCCGAACGACCAGTGGCAAGCGAGCGCTTGTTTTCGGAAGCTGGTGCAACCATCATTCAGGATAGAAGCAGGCTTTTGGGGGCTAGATTATCAAAGCTTGTTTTCTGAACTAATTTCAAAATGTTTATTCATATTTAAATAAATAAGATTTACATATTTAAGATACATCATAATAATAAAACAGGTGCAAGTTTTAAGCGGCTAAAAATCGCTTTGATTTTTAATGATTTTTTGGCGGCTTTTGCGTTTTTTTCAAATAAAAGGTTAAAAATCAAGGCGATTTTTAACGGCTTTTTCTAAAAATTCAGATAAAAAAGTTCAAAATTAAGATAAAAATTTGTTAAATTTTTCAAAGTTTTGTATAAAGTTATGGTTTGCAGCGGATATGTGAATCTAGTTCTTTCGAGTTTAAAAAATATTTCAGGCTACATTTTATTTCGTGTAGTAGATGAGATATTAAAACATCGGTAAAACATGATGTATCGTTTTTATAACCGATGTTTTTTGACATCGATGTTTGTTGCGGGAACATCGATGTTTTTAAGAGCATCCCTAACTGTATGGGCGAATAAAGGCTGGTTTTCATTATGTCATATTTTGACAACAAAATTTTTGAACCTATTTTGACACAACTTTCTTTCCTTTATCCCTATTTTTACCGATGATATTATGGGCTAAAAACTTACAAATAGCCACTTTAACAGCGCATGTACATGCCTGAAGGCCTATTATGATCTAAATCAATCAAAAGACCATTTTTTAGTCTCATTTGACAATTTGTTTTCACTTATTTGACCGCAAATGCCATTTAATTTGACTTAGTGAAAATAAGCGTTAAGATTAATAGAAAAAAATTACGAATTTGAGGATAGCTAAGTAAAGTGTTAATTTTTCGTAGTAGCTGCTCTAAAAACAGTGTAAGATGTTTAAGATAATACTTAATATGACTTTTTTGAATTCTTCCTTTTGACCTCTTTTCTTTCGAATTGTTTATTCTTCAAAATGAAATCGAAGCTTTTCGCGTGCCTACAAGTAAATATATTAGCACGGTAAAGGAAAAAGAAAAAAAAAACTAAAAATGCATCTGATCAAAAGATGATTGTACCTAAAATCTAGTGGCTGTACCTAATGTACCTTTAAGTCATCAAACGTCGGAAAAAGGTACAATTGTACCTACTTTTTCATCCCTGGTATACATTATTCCCTTATTTGTTCTCAAAATGCATGACAACTATAGTACGTTTGCAAACAATTAATAACATTTTGTGATAAATAGTTTTACAAATGTATTAGGATATCAAATTTGTGTTTTAGTAAAGTATCAATTAAATAAATTATTATTGTAAANTTATTCCCTTATTTGTTCTCAAAATGCATGACAACTATAGTACGTTTGCAAACAATTAATAACATTTTGTGATAAATAGTTTTACAAATGTATTAGGATATCAAATTTGTGTTTTAGTAAAGTATCAATTAAATAAATTATTATTGTAAATTATTATTATAATAAATAGATATAAAAATGTTTATATTTGGCAACTCTTAGACTTTTCTTTAATTGCAACAAATGACAGATGTAAACAAAATAAAAAAATTATTGTAATTTTACAAATTTAAAGAAAACGGGCATTCTTTACAAAAAATATAGTAAGGGATCGAATTGCGAATATTTTTCTTACAATACCAAGTGCCTCCAAGAAGTGTTAAACCACTAAATACCTTAAAAAAACGCCTTCAACAATTCGAAACGAGAGCGAAGTGCAGTGTTCAATTGTGATCGAAATTGCAGGCAAAATTTGTGCGTTTGTAATTAATGTTTTATTTGAAGAAATGTTGCCCCTTGTCATTAAAAATAAGCAAACCAAAGGTCTCCTCCCCACCCGCCTTCCCACTGGTGGTTACATAATACTTGAATAGCCCCTTAATTAACATTTGCTTGTTTTGTGCACGCACGGCCATTTAAACAGGCATGTCTGAATCGATTTCCTTCAACATTCTTAGCAATTCGATGTGCATTTTTATTGTTATCTGTTGCAAACAGACATTTTAGGAACTAAATAGGTTCTAAAATCTCTGTACACAAGCGCACTTATTTTTAACAGTTTCCAGTTTATGCAATATTGGTCAAAACCAGGGACGTGAACCGGTTTTGAACCGAACCGGTTTTGAACCGGAAAACCGCTTTTTATACCTTTCATGAGCATGAAATGGTATTATAACTTTGGTCCGATGTTTGTAAGTACCAGAATAAGAAGAGATAGACCCATTAAAATGTATACTTAAATGATCAGAACGGCGAGCTGAGTCGATTTAGCCATGTCCGTCTGTCCGTCTGTCNATCAACAGAAAACTTAGAGTGAAAATTACAAAGATCGGGTCACTATAACATATAGCTCTCATAAAACTGATTGTTCAGATATAAGATTTTTCGTTATAACTCCTCCATTTAAGTAGCTAGACACATGCACTGTTGTCACTTATTATCAAAAGAATACTTTCAGTGAAAATGGCGAAGATCGAGTCACTACAACCTATATCTCCCATACAACTGATTGTTCAGATATGAGATTTTTTGCCATAACTTCTTCATTTATGCAGCTAGGAACATCAAAATTCGCACCGTTTCCACTCATTGTTAACAGAATACTTATAGTGAAAATAACAAAGATCGGGTCACTGTTACATATAGGTCCCATACAACTGATTTTTCAGATATGCGATTTTTTGTTATAACTACTCAATCTACGCAGCTAGAAACATGAAATTTCGCACTATTTTCACTCATTATCAACAGAAAGTTTACAGTAAAATTAACAAAGATCGGGTCACATTAACCTGTTTATTGCCCCCATACAACTGATTGTTCAGATATGGGGTTTTACTGTAAAACTCCTTTATTTGGACAGCTAAAACCAATAAATTTCGTAAGCTATTTTTTAAATAATAATACAAAGTCAACTGAGAAAATCGTCAAAATCTATGCTGTATAATCTTAATCTCTTGTACCACTGATTGTTCAGATACCAGTTTTTGCGATATATGTATCTCCTTTATGTAGGAAGCTAAACCCATTAAATTGTGTTACCGGTTTACGCACCGACCACACAGCAATGAAAATCACTTAGATTGGTGCTATATAAGGTATATCTTCCATACCTCTGATTGTTTAGCTAGAATTTTTAATATATGTATCTCCTCTGTCTATGTCTGCTGTGAATATATAAATTTTTTCAAATGCAGTAATCTGTTAACGTAAAATTTTCAGATGCTCATGAAAGGTATGGAGCCTTCGGCATAGCCGAAGACAGCGCTGCTCTTACTTGTTTCTATTAATTAACTGAACCATTAACCGAACCGAAATTTTCCCCAAATGTTTGATCCGAACCGAAAACCGAACCACTTTCTATAAAGGTTTAAAGGTTCGTTTCACCCAATTTTCAATAGATAAATGTACTCACATTTTTTTTTTTTTTTTGTTAAACATGGTAATACCTACCATGTTTGTTTACCATGTGACAATATATAATGTAACGGCAACCCATCTCATTTGATAGACACTTGACCCTTAACCTTGCGCGTTGTTGCATTTGACACTCGACACTTAAACTTGCGCGTTATTATTTTGTTTTTCGAACCGTTGAACCGAACCGAAACTCCGGTTTAAAGACTAAAAAAACCGCGTTGACGAACCAATCCAAAAGTGCAAAAACGGTTCGAACCGAAATTTTTCATCTGGTTCACGTCCCTGGTCAAAACAGCTTTTATTTATTTTATGTATTATGTGATTTTTGGAAGTGTCGAATACAAAAAAGTGCTGTGACTGGGTTTATGTAATTTAAGATTGTATTGATGATTACTAATAATCAGGGAACGGATTTTTAGGACCTAAAAACCTATAAAAAAGGCAAAATAAAGTAAT
>NW_016157194.1:464290-464693 GCF_001687245.7 Rhagoletis zephyria
TACTAACTCATACGGCCATTCTGCCGACGAGACACTTATAGTCTTGCGCGTGGCAACAACAAAACAAATACAAGACAATAAGCGGAACTGGCCCAACAATTGCAAGTGAAGAAGTCGCGCGGCTAATAACGTGCGTTAGGGCAAGAGTGTAGGTATTTAGATGCTAGCGTCGCTTTAATGTAATTAGTTATTTCAACTCATCCGCTGAGACCGGCTGCCCTTGGTAATCCAAGGGAAATAAAGAATATTAATCCGACTAAGTGGTTAATCCTTACTTATACATATGTACATGATCATCATCAATTATATAAATAGGCAATCATGTTTCCTTTACACCCCTTTTACGGGTAAACTATACTTCTAAGGTATAAAAAATTATATATCATTAGAAAGGTATTTTGAT
>NW_016157194.1:464832-464948 GCF_001687245.7 Rhagoletis zephyria
CAACAATACCAATGCCATACATGTACATGGTTGGGATGGAAATGCCCCCTAAATGTATGCTTTAATATTGATAGTGAATTACAGAAACGTGCTAAGCAGCAGTTTAGGAATAAGAT
>NW_016157194.1:464973-485558 GCF_001687245.7 Rhagoletis zephyria
GAAATTAAAATAAAAGTAAAGAAACCTAGATATAAAGACAAAGAGGAAGGAAAATTTAAATACCTAACCTAATAACAATGGTGAGGGTGAATATGTAAATGAAGAAAAGAAGGGACATAGTTAGATCAGGATAAGGGAACAGATAAAGATGAAGAAGAAGATGAAGACGAAGATGAAGATGAAGATGAAGATGACGATGAAGATGAAGATGACGATGAAGATGAAGATGACGATGAAGATGAAGATGACGATGAAGATGAAGATGACGATGAAGATGAAGATGACGATGAAGATGAAGATGACGATGAAGATGAAGATGACGATGAAGATGAAGATGACGATGAAGATGAAGATGACGATGAAGATGAAGATGACGATGAAGATGAAGATGACGATGAAGATGAAGATGACGATGAAGATGAAGATGACGATGAAGATGAAGATGACGATGAAGATGAAGATGACGATGAAGATGAAGATGACGATGAAGATGAAGATGACGATGAAGATGAAGATGACGATGAAGATGAAGATGACGATGAAGATGAAGATGACGATGAAGATGAAGATGACGATGAAGATGAAGATGACGATGAAGATGAAGATGACGATGAAGATGAAGATGACGATGAAGATGAAGATGACGATGAAGATGAAGATGACGATGAAGATGAAGATGACGATGAAGATGAAGATGACGATGAAGATGAAGATGACGATGAAGATGAAGATGACGATGAAGATGAAGATGACGATGAAGATGAAGATGACGATGAAGATGAAGATGACGATGAAGATGAAGATGACGATGAAGATGAAGATGACGATGAAGATGAAGATGACGATGAAGATGAAGATGACGATGAAGATGAAGATGACGATGAAGATGAAGATGACGATGAAGATGAAGATGACGATGAAGATGAAGATGACGATGAAGATGAAGATGACGATGAAGATGAAGATGACGATGAAGATGAAGATGACGATGAAGATGAAGATGACGATGAAGATGAAGATGACGATGAAGATGAAGATGACGATGAAGATGAAGATGACGATGAAGATGAAGATGACGATGAAGATGAAGATGACGATGAAGATGAAGATGACGATGAAGATGAAGATGACGATGAAGATGAAGATGACGATGAAGATGAAGATGACGATGAAGATGAAGATGACGATGAAGATGAAGATGACGATGAAGATGAAGATGACGATGAAGATGAAGATGACGATGAAGATGAAGATGACGATGAAGATGAAGATGACGATGAAGATGAAGATGACGATGAAGATGAAGATGACGATGAAGATGAAGATGACGATGAAGATGAAGATGACGATGAAGATGAAGATGACGATGAAGATGAAGATGACGATGAAGATGAAGATGACGATGAAGATGAAGATGACGATGAAGATGAAGATGACGATGAAGATGAAGATGACGATGAAGATGAAGATGACGATGAAGATGAAGATGACGATGAAGATGAAGATGACGATGAAGATGAAGATGACGATGAAGATGAAGATGACGATGAAGATGAAGATGACGATGAAGATGAAGATGACGATGAAGATGAAGATGACGATGAAGATGAAGATGACGATGAAGATGAAGATGACGATGAAGATGAAGATGACGATGAAGATGAAGATGACGATGAAGATGAAGATGACGATGAAGATGAAGATGACGATGAAGATGAAGATGACGATGAAGATGAAGATGACGATGAAGATGAAGATGACGATGAAGATGAAGATGACGATGAAGATGAAGATGACGATGAAGATGAAGATGACGATGAAGATGAAGATGACGATGAAGATGAAGATGACGATGAAGATGAAGATGACGATGAAGATGAAGATGACGATGAAGATGAAGATGACGATGAAGATGAAGATGACGATGAAGATGAAGATGACGATGAAGATGAAGATGACGATGAAGATGAAGATGACGATGAAGATGAAGATGACGATGAAGATGAAGATGACGATGAAGATGAAGATGACGATGAAGATGAAGATGACGATGAAGATGAAGATGACGATGAAGATGAAGATGACGATGAAGATGAAGATGACGATGAAGATGAAGATGACGATGAAGATGAAGATGACGATGAAGATGAAGATGACGATGAAGATGAAGATGACGATGAAGATGAAGATGACGATGAAGATGAAGATGACGATGAAGATGAAGATGACGATGAAGATGAAGATGACGATGAAGATGAAGATGACGATGAAGATGAAGATGACGATGAAGATGAAGATGACGATGAAGATGAAGATGACGATGAAGATGAAGATGACGATGAAGATGAAGATGACGATGAAGATGAAGATGACGATGAAGATGAAGATGACGATGAAGATGAAGATGACGATGAAGATGAAGATGACGATGAAGATGAAGATGACGATGAAGATGAAGATGACGATGAAGATGAAGATGACGATGAAGATGAAGATGACGATGAAGATGAAGATGACGATGAAGATGAAGATGACGATGAAGATGAAGATGACGATGAAGATGAAGATGACGATGAAGATGAAGATGACGATGAAGATGAAGATGACGATGAAGATGAAGATGACGATGAAGATGAAGATGACGATGAAGATGAAGATGACGATGAAGATGAAGATGACGATGAAGATGAAGATGACGATGAAGATGAAGATGACGATGAAGATGAAGATGACGATGAAGATGAAGATGACGATGAAGATGAAGATGACGATGAAGATGAAGATGACGATGAAGATGAAGATGACGATGAAGATGAAGATGACGATGAAGATGAAGATGACGATGAAGATGAAGATGACGATGAAGATGAAGATGACGATGAAGATGAAGATGACGATGAAGATGAAGATGACGATGAAGATGAAGATGACGATGAAGATGAAGATGACGATGAAGATGAAGATGACGATGAAGATGAAGATGACGATGAAGATGAAGATGACGATGAAGATGAAGATGACGATGAAGATGAAGATGACGATGAAGATGAAGATGACGATGAAGATGAAGATGACGATGAAGATGAAGATGACGATGAAGATGAAGATGACGATGAAGATGAAGATGACGATGAAGATGAAGATGACGATGAAGATGAAGATGACGATGAAGATGAAGATGAACATGAACATGAACATAAACATGAACATGAACATGAACATGAACATGGACAGGAACATGATCACGAACATGAACATGAACATGAACATGAACATAAGCATGAACTTGAACATGAACATGAAGGTGAAGATAAACCTAAACATTAAAAGCGATAGAGACAAGAATGTGCGATGTTACAGTGTGTTGTGTTATGCTACATATTTTATGTTATTTAATCTTATGTTATGGTATGTTATGTTATGCTAAGTAGTAAGCTAAACTCCCCTCCACTTAACCCATTCCAACTAATGTTATTTCAGCTCAACTCAACTCACATAAACTATCCTTAATTTTAGCGGTTGAATTTCAACCGCTGGGCGAACACTAGTATTTATAATTTTGTGTTTATGTATGTATATTTACTTAAGCGAATAAATTTTTTACATCAATCTATCGGTTTCCAAATATTTCTTTTTTTTCTTTTCTCTTATCAAAAGAGTTTTAATATGTACTACTTTTTTTGATAAAAACAAAAGCTAATCTAAATTTGTAGTATTAGCAAACTTATGCGAAAATCTAAATATTTCGTAAATGTAGGGTTAATATTTTCGCGTACGTGCCAATCTGGTGTCGATTCCCAGGAATTGAATAATTTGTGTGGATTGGAGCGGCGAGGGGAAGACGAAAGCCGACCAATCGTACATTTGTATGTACATATATATGTTACATATATACATTACATATCTACATACATATGTATTTACAAAGGCATGTGTACATATGTACGTACAAATTTATGCGTTTGGCTTTTTGCATAAATAGAAAATTTGATTGCAGAAATAATTTTAATGAAATTAATTTTACAAAACATTTGTACTATATAATATTAAGTTTATTAATTAATATCGGTATTTGGATAACAAGCCATAATTTGTTAGACACACATATGTACGTACATACACAGGCAATCAAAAGTGATTGCATGGTTCTTTGTTGTTTAATATTTACAATGTTTTTCAAGTAAAAATTTTTTTGTTATTTTTTTATAAAAATATGGTTCATGCTTTAAGTCAAACTTTCAAAATTTATACGGAACGTAGAAAAAAATCAACAAATTTTAATGTAAGTTTTCTACTTTTGGGTACGCAAATAGATTGGTTATGTATGGAATTCTAGTGAAAATTTTAAGCGGATAAAAAATCGAGTTAATTCTTAATGAATTTTCTTCCGACGTATTTTGCGGTTTTATGCATATAACAGGTGTGTTTAATTTATAAAATATATTGTTTTTAAATTTGTTTGCAAACGGTCTTGCGCATTTTTTCTACAAGATATTCGCTTTTATGTACTTGGTAAAAAGTACAACAAGCCGTCCGCAATAAAAAATCATTAAAAATCGACGCGATTTTTCAGCCGCTTAAAACTTGCACTTGCTTTTCTATCGATCTATCATTCTAAAAATTCAGATTAAAAAGTTCAAAGTTTAGACGAAAATTTGTTTAATTTTTCTAAGTTTTGTATAAAGTTTGACTTATGTGTTTTGATTAAAGCATGAACCATATTTTTATACAAAAAAATAACGAAAAAATTTTAACCGCGCGCAGCATTTGTTTATTTGCAAAAGTACATACATATAAATGCATCTACATACATATGTAGGTATGTACATATACACATGTATTTACAAACATTTTTATGCGCTTGTTTTTTAGCGTGTTTAAACTTTTTTTAATGAAGAATTTACTAATTGGTGACGAAAATATGGTTTACAAAACTTTCGCAAATTTATATTAATTAATTGGAATTTTTATGCAAATAACGTTTTCCCAAAATTTATTCAGACATTTTTTGTAGTAATTAAAAAAGGTTTTCGATTTAATTCAATGAAAGGGGCATTAAAATAACTATCAAATTCATTTTGTTGATAGACATTTCACAATTGCTAATTTATTCAAATTCGTTATTTTGTGCCGCTCTGCGCTCACGCTGTTAAAAAATGGTGAACTTCTAGAGCAATCGATGTTAAAAATTTAACGTGGTGAACTTCTAGAGGATTTCTGATCTATTACAAAATACCAACGAGTAGCGTGTTGCTGCTTCTCTGTATCAAACGTTCTCTGTTTTCACTGCAAGTTGAATTATTTGAGTATCTATTGCAAAATTTTATACAGACAAGACTAAAAAGTATAAAATAAATAAAAAAAAAACTTTTTAATGTACCACGCTTTTATAAATGGACTAAAATTAGAAAATAATATTTCTCAGTCCCATAGAACTTGTTTTGTTAACTTTTGATTTAGAAATTTTAGCAAAAGTCATTGTAAACAATTTATGAGATTGAAAATTAAAAGCGTGGGGCGCATGTAATAGGCCTTTGAAATTGAAGAGTAATATATGTATGTATGTGGGTATTTTAATAACGACCTCTTAAAATCGATCTCAAATTTGTACTTTCGCTGTAGAAATTTTAGGTATATGTTATGTATGTAGTTTGAATATTGTCAATTAAATCTAATGCTTTGTATTGCATGCGCTCCACGTTTTTCGTTTTCAATCTCATAAATTGTTTATAATGACTTTTGCTAAAATTTCAAATCAAAAGTTATCAAAACAAATTCTATGGGAATGAGATATATTATTATTTTACAACGCTTTTATCAACTTTCAATGTTGTATGTCCAGACCACCATTTATACCAGCTGCATTTTTTTGTAAGCGAGCGACAAAAAACGCTCAACTCGGGTAAAATTTCATTTTAGCTACTTAAGCAACCCTGTTGGTAGCTGGCAAGAAAATGTGATTACTTTAACGGGATACAAAATCCAATTTAAATTAGTAATTGTGCGAGGTATTTGCGTAATATATATACTCTTTTAAAATATAAGTCACGTATAAAAGGAAGCAAAAATTTCCCTCTCCACTTTCCCATTAACAATTCAAAATAGAGCAGTTTTTTCACTTATCAACACTAGCCTTCAGGTCGCGTATTTTTGACCGACCTGGCTGAGCTCGGATAAATAGCCGAGTTTGTGTTGTTGCTTTGCGTGTATTTCGTCATTTAAGCGAGTGGTCTTTTGTAGCTCGGTTNCTAGTCTAGATATCAACCTCGTTGTAGGCATCATATCAAGGAGATACAATTAGAAGACTGTAGATGTCACCCCGCCAGAAGAAGTTAAGTATTGCGCCTAAATATATGTGCTATTTATATACGTCACAGCGGAGATGGACGACAGGCCATTTCTTTAAATGAAATAAACTGTTGCTATATGTATGTATGTACATATGTACATTTATACTAAATGTGAGCAAACAACATTGTGCTTGCATAGTCTTCTGTTCTCTTTCACTGCAAGTCGAATTATTTGTAATATCTATTGCAAAATTTTATACAGACAAGACTAAAAAGTATAAAATAATGAAAAAAAAAACTTTTAATATACACGCTTTTATAAATGGACTAAAATAGAAAATAATATTTCTCAGTCCCAAGAACTTTGTTTTGTAACTTTTGATTTGAAATTTTAGCAAAAGTCATTGATAAACAATTTATTGACATTGAAAATGAAAAGCGTGGGGCGCATGTAATACACTTGAATTGATATGAAAAGTAACATATGTATGTATGTAACGACCGCTTAAAATCGATCTCAAATTTGTACTTTCGCTGTAGAATGTTATGCAGTTTGAGTATTGTCAATGGAATCGAACTCTTTGTACTGCATGCGCTCCACGTTTTTCGTTTTCAATGTCATTAATTGTTTATAATGACTTTTGCTAAAATTTCAAAATCAAAAGTTATCAAAACAAATTCTGTGGGACTGAGAAATATTATTTTCTACTTTTTAGTCCATTTATAAAAGCGTTGTATATTAAAAAGTTTTTTTTATTTTATTTATTTGTACTTAGACCAAGAAATTTTCTCATTATAGTTCAAGATTCCAGGGCCGCCAGGCCTAACTTCTTGTCAAAGAAAAAAACTTGCGGAGTTAACAGTGTTTTACAAATATGTTTTTACAGGTAGCAGGTAGGAGAGGTACGCGAATTGTTAAAGTTGATGCCCTGGTTTTTAAATATGTTTTATATTGTTATTTTGAATATTCAATATTGCCAGACACTAGCGGATAAAAAAATTTTAAATTCTATGATTATCCAAAATAAGGCTTGCACACATGAGCAAAACCTGTGATTGATCGACAGGCAATCAGACATTATTGGTGGTAAATACTTCATTAGATAGTGTAATTATTTTTTTTTGCTATAAACAAACAGTTTATATTACAACCTCCACTGACTCAATACTTCTAAATTTTTATTTATTTTATGAAAAACGTGAAATTTATGAAAAAAATATGTAATGGAAATTCAAGACAAAGGTAAGTGCTCATATTTAGAACAATTATTACCAATATTTACAAAAAGTTGTATTAATTATATCGTTTCTAAGCCAAGTCTTGTTTGCCCTTAATTAATTTCTGTTTTATTTTTTGCATAAACTTTTAAAAACACTGCCACTCAGCGCCACACAGAGTTTTTTTTTAATGAAAGCTGATTTCCTGTAGTTTAAAGTGGAGGGGTGACGATTGGGATCCACTTGTCATCTAACGTTAAATTACAGGCATCTAACCCTAATTTACTTTTCATGCAAATATAGGTTCGAGTATTTTTTATGAAGTCTGAAGTAAGGTGTTTTGTGATATAATATTACTTTTTATTTTGTGAAGTCTTTCTTCATTCATGGTACTACGCAACCATGTTTTTAACCGGCGAAGGGTTGAAAAACTTCTTTCGGAAGTAGCGTTACTAGCTGGAAGTGTGACCAGAATGAGGAGAAGTTTGTTAAACAATGGAAAAGCACATTCGTCGCATTTACCAAGAACTTCTGTTGCTGACTTTCGCTTTCCTTATTTGTCCATCGTTCCAACCACACTTTATACTCTCCTTCCAAATTGATACCGTCTTTTTCTAAGAAAGCTGATGAAAGCGTTCTAAGATGCTGATGAGACTCTGAATTTGATCACAGTATTAATATTAACTTTAAACAAACTATTTTATGAAATAACAGATGCAAAGTAAGATCTTAGATCCATAAAAATCGTTTCCTTTTCATGTAAAAATTGCTAGGGACACGATATGTTAGCCAGTTTCGGTTTTTTATTATTATTACAACGCTTTCATCAACTTGCAATGTTGTATGTCCAGACCACCATACTATAAATATAGCAAAGGTATTTATGGCAAACCTAGTCTAGATATCAACCTCGTGGTAGGTATTATATCAAAGACATACAATAGAAAAACTCTAGAGATAGAGGTCGCCTCGCCAGAAGAAGTTAGAAATATGCACTACACCGGAAAGGGACGACTCGCCATTTCTTTAAATGAAATTAGTTGCTGCTATATGTATGTATGTCAGTGATGCACACGAGAGTCTCTAGGAGCTACTCAGTGTTGCCATTTTAGCCGTTTCCGGCTAGATTTAGCCGGTTGCGATAGCAAACAGCCGGAGAAATTTCGATTTAGCCGGCAGCCGATTTGTTAGCCGTTTTGCAGGCAGGGTTGTATGAAATTGGGCCGATTTCGCTTATTTTTATTTTAAACGAAGAAGGGATTTTCTTCATAAAATGTTTGTTATAAATGTCTAAATTTTAAGTGTGAAGTTCTATTCGCAAACTTAGAAAATAAGAAATTGTTTCACTGTTAAGACACTTAGGATGCGTTTGTGTTTGGATATAATGCCAACAAGCAGAATAAATATTACATGTCTTCCCAGATAGCGCATATTCAATTCTGCCTAAATTACAAAACATCATTTTTGCCCACTCCCAAAGGTTTAAGGTAAGGGAAAAATTGATATTTTCAAGCATTATGTACACATATATATTTTTTTAAACAAATTTTTTTGCTGAGAATTTATTTAAATTCCAAAAAACCGAATGCCAACTTGAATTAAATGAACCAACACTGAAGTGAGTCAAAATGAAAATAAAAGAGCACAAATTTCTATGTAAAGCAAAACTCTCTGGGATTCCTACGAGACATCCGCCGGTCATATGACCGGTCATTTAAATGGGAGATCTGCAGTCTTTTGGCATCATATTTTACATCAGAATTGAATGGATTTCTGAAAAATCTGACCAGTTCGTTTGTGTAACTGTGATTTTGCATGCCTTGTCAACATATGGCCTCGGTTGATGTTAACTTATGGTCGTTGTTTTACTGGCTTAAAATTGAAGGGAAATTTTTATAGCGTTTTTATATGTATTGGTTTCTATTTGAGTGTATTGAGAATCGGTCAGTCTGAAAAGGCCTTGTAGGGAAGACAATAGGTTTGTTCGTCGGAAATACAGCAAGAATTATCACTCAAAATATCAGATAGTAAGAAAAATGCTCCCAAATTCTCTCTCATGTAGAGAAGCTTGCAATTTTCTGTACGAACGCAAATTTGCAAGTTCTTCTGCCAGCTAGTGTCCACGGTTGCATTTCAAACAAAAGAAATTTGTATAGAATTTTTAAAATTCTTTCAGAGGGGCAAAAAACAGGATCTACGTGTATATATCTTGTCAGTCCGACTTTATTCAACATACGTTTCAATTTCTTTGTCGGGTTTACTATATCGACTCTGGCTGAGATTGCATTCCGATTAAGAATACACTTTTTTTTGCCGAGTACCTTTTAAATCATTGGAATTAACTAAATTAATTAAGTAAACAAGTATTAACTTACATTTTTCATTTTAAAATCGCTCCAGTTTGTAAATTTTTAAATTTAACGAACTTCTTTATTCAAATTATCGTCGACAAAAAATCCAACCATGTGCCACAATCATATCTTTTTCCTAATTGCAAATTCTTACTGGCAAAATTTTTTCCGGCTCGAATTTGTAACTTCTCTCCAAGAAACAGTCTTTTTACTCGTGATTTATTTAAATAAAACATGTGAAATTTAGTTGAAACATTTTAGCCGTTTTTAGCCGGTTTTATTTGCCAATTTAGCCGGTTCGTCCAAAAAGTTCTGGCAACACTGGAGCTACTCGGCTTTCACATACAAGTCGTGTGTGCGCAGCTACCGAACTTATGCGCCGCTAGCAGCCGGTCAGTTTGCGTTAGGGTTGTTCGACTTCAATAGAAAGTCGACTTTCGACTTTTCGATCGACTCTGTACAGCCGACTTTAAAAGTCGACCGATCCACGAAGAAAAGTCGACATTTTTCGACTTTTTTAATAAAAAGAAATGTATTAACTATACTCTGCATTTAACTCATATATTAGCTATAAATATAAGAGTCAGAATACGCCAAAAATATCATGATTTACTAGTGGTCTTTAGAATAATCTGTAATTTAGTGAAATTCAATGCTAGGTAAAAAAAAATAGAACTAAAGGATTTTTAAAAATTTTGAAAATTGTTCCAGTTATACAGCATGAAAATGTTGGTTGTGAGGGTTTTCAAAAATTATATTTTTGAAAAATTTTTCAAATTTTCACAAAAAAAAATTCTAAAAATTTTTTGAATCGATATTTGGTAATTACGGACAACTTTTTGAAAAATGTGGCTTTCCGATGGAGCAGAATTGGCGGGTATTGGTAGAAATATAGTGCCACTTTATAAGCATGGATAAAGAGGGGAGTAGCCCAGAGAGCTAGTGGATTGGGACTATCCACACGACTAATGTCGCATATTAACTGGAATCCTACCAGCAACGTTTTTAGCGGTGTTTAAAATGTTGTAAGTTACGGATTGGTCAAATTCGAACCAAAGACTGTCTGTAGAAACTTACATAAAATCATGCAGAAAAACCTTCTTGCATGAAATTTTTAAAATAAATACCTGTGTTTATCTTACCTTATTATTAAATGAAGATTGTGGAGACAAACGATTAACAAATTTGAGGAATTCGTTTTCGTATAGTAATTTTATGCGCTGCTCTTAAATGATTTGACAATGTTGCTGTACTGCCAATAAAATTCATTTCTCTACCACACTTTTCAAATTTCACTTCAGTTTTATTGGTAAATTTTTTTAAATACGACCAAACAGCACTTCGCGCCCTTGTTAGAAGATCAGTTTTTATATGCAAATAAATCAAAAAAAGTCAAGAGTCGAAAGTGAAAAGTCGACTTCAGTCGAGTTCCATAAACTAAAAGTCGATCACTAAAATTCGACTTTCAGGAGTAAAAAGTCGATTTTGGTCGAAAGTCGAAGTCGACTTTGCCATCCCTAGTTTGCGTTTGTACTTCATGCTGTAAGCATCACATGTGCGAGCTGTTCTGCTGGGTACACACATACAGATACAAATATATGTACATAGATTTCTAGTGAAAAAACTGAAAAAATTTGTTTTTTAAAAGTACCACTTTTCGCCGATTTTGGACTGGTGAGGTTACTAGCGGACTAGTTGGTTTTTCGCGATAAAGACCTAGTACAGAACTAGAAATTTGATTCACTAGTCTGCGGTTTCCCTGCAGGATGGGAAGACTTTTCTATTACTTCTACTACTGACGACAATGCATATGTATATATATACGTGCAATGATAGCGTAATTTCTTAGAAAAGCGAAAAACATCGATCGCGAATGGGGCGCCCGCATTGTTTATCCCATTTATATAGGTGCACAGCCAAAACTCTTACAAAATAAAAGTTTATGAAAAACGTACGTATTTACGAAATATCTGATATTCAGGGAAATCCCAACTAAACCACACAACTCCGCACTTAGCGAAATGCAGTTTGAAGAAAAATTCACTACCTGCTACAACTCTAAAATGAACGAAATCATGTGCTCTATTTCCGTAAATATTTCTAAAGCATACTAATTATTAGTGGAAAATAAACAAAAGGTAGGTAGAAAGCTGCTGCAATATTGTATCGGCATACATATATACATATTTCAGGCTGAAAGGCTCACAAGTAAATTTTTTCGTATTTCCAAGGTCGTAGTAAAACCAACGCTTAGCCACGATTGTGAGAAATAGAGATTGCGTCAATCGCGGTACCGCTAATCCGCTCTTTGTGATTTTGACAGAATCAGCTGTGTGCGTGACGTCATCTTGGTGCAATTGTTTATTGTGAGCATACGAAAAAACCAAATAACAATTTTAATATTTTTGCGTTAATATTTCTGCGTGGTTTTAAACAATCATTGAGACATTAAAAAGCAAAATGAAGTGTGCAGTGGCAAAGTGTAATAGTGCAAACAAAAGGAAAGCGTGCGATATAAGTTTTTTTTCGTTTCCTACGGACGCAAACCTGGGGAAANATATGCGTGCATGAAGCACTTTACTAGCGAAGATATTGAAAATAATACACAGTTCGAATTGGGTAACATATTGTGTATTTTCATATTAATTGCATTTAATATTGTTTTTGTAAATGCCTTAGGTTTTGCAAAACTTCGTCGTTTAAAACGTGGTGCGGTGCCTACCATTTACGAAGAAAATCTGGGGGATTCCCAGAGTGCGAAAAGAGCTCAGCACAGGGAAAACAAAAGAATTGTCAGCAAGTTACTTGAGACTGCCGTTGCCACTGCAGGTAACAATCTGCATTTATATAAAGTTTTGCATTATACTGTAGGTAAGTTTTTATAGCCGTTGCGAGTGATACTGTTGATGCAAATATATCTGANAGTGCGAAAAGAGCTCAGCACAGGGAAAACAAAAGAATTGTCAGCAAGTTACTTGAGACTGCCGTTGCCACTGCAGGTAACAATCTGCATTTATATAAAGTTTTGCATTATACTGTAGGTAAGTTTTTATAGCCGTTGCGAGTGATACTGTTGATGCAAATATATCTGATAAAAGTGTGAATAATAAGGAAAATAGCCTTACGGAAACAAATCTTTCCATCCACATACATCCATTCCATCCAATACATCCATTTTTTCATGTGCTAAAAATCGTTCTTATCTAAAGGGCTACATGTCCAAAATTAGTGCTACGTATTCCTAATTAATAAATCTTTGTATATTTATTGATTCCCGCAAAATTGGGCCATTGAATATTAAAACTAACATATTTTCTGCATTGTTTACATATTTTTATATGCGTTTCGGCATTTCTCTCTCGCAATTGCACCAAGATGACGCCACGCAAAAATTACGCTCAAAAATCCTCTCTCATTGGCGCAATCTTGTATTCTATCATTCTTGCTATTTTGTGATTATTGCTGCTGTGGCAACCGGCCTAAACTCAACCAGGGTGACGGCAACCCTAAACACACACGAAAGAACGAAACAAAAGGAATCATAAAAACACAAAATGAAAGTGCACTTAACGCCTCGAAAAATATAGACATTTTGGCAGAGCGAATCAATCCACACACCGGTGAAGACGAACAATCGTTAAATACGTTTATCACATATTCTCATATTAAACAGTTGCAGTGTAATAAACTGATTAATAAAACGTTTTGACACAGTATCCCCACAACTGGTGACCCCGAGATAAAAACGGAGATATTGTGCCAAATATCGCGACAAGCCACCCGAGATAAAAACGGAGATATTGTGCCAAATATCGCGACAAACCACCCGGGTAAAACGCAAAGCACCTGTTGCTCTAAAAACTAGCCAACACGGACGTAGTTGCGAATAAACCCCCGTAATTGCAGTAAATGCGCATATAAAACAATTAAAATCGACATATATATATATATTTGCGTAAAAAAGAGTACTGTACAAGATAACGCCACCAAAAACCAGCGTCCGTTATAACAGTAGTCGACCATAGCGGAACACGAAGAAACGGGCATACGAGCATTGGCAACATGAATTTGGACGATAGTCAGAAGAGCGTCGGGAATCCCGCAAACGACGATAGCAGCGCTGCAGACAACGCCAACGCAAATACCAACGCAGGCGTCGACAGCGGCATACCGCAAATCAACGCGGTGTTTGGAAAATTACCGTTCCCTAAACTAAATTCCAAGTACAATATCGAATCATGGTTTATAAAGGTAGATGCATGGTTCGAATTGCACGGCTTCGGTATTCGTAAGGAGAAAGACAAATATACCGCCATCATCGCACATGCCGACGACTATATTCTCGACCAAGTCTTTGAGCTAGTTCGCAATCCACCAACCACGACCCCTTACACTACGCTAAAAATGGCCATAATCGAAAAATTCAGCGATTCTGCGATGGCCCGACTAGATAGACTCACCGGTATACAGTTAGGCGATGGTAAGCCCAGCCACTTGCTGAGTCAGATGCAACGCACAAACGCCACCAAGGATGAATCCGTAATACAGCAATACTGGCTAAAGCAACTACCCGAAGCTGCTCGTGCCGTTATAGCCGGTATGCTGCAGGCTCAACCGAGTACGCCCTTACACCAACTCGCCATTACTGCCGACGCCGTACTCGACGCACTTAGCCGCGACTCCAACGCAACGGCAACAACCAGAGGGCCAGCCGTCAACGCCATCGAAACACCTACCAGCCGATTTTCTCTGCTCGAAAAAAGAATCGAAAAGCAGGAGTCCGTTCTCGAGAACATAAACGCCAAGTTGAACCAGCTAATGTTTCAAAACCGCAGCCGACAGCGAGATCGTTCACAAGGTAACCCAAAACGCCAAAGCACACCACACCGCAGCTCCAAGGTAGATCAATCGCCGACATGCTGGTACCGCCGCGAATACGGCACACAGGCTCGTAAATGCAGAAGTCCATGTGACTTTCCCGTCAAAAAAGCAGACAAGCCAAAAAACTAAAGGCCGCCGTAACGAAAACGCTCGACAGTTCCGGCAGCAAAACACAAACGAGCAGACAATCACAATGCGAACTGGAAGTAAAAATTTCCGAATTCACGAAATCTAAACGTTTTTTCATCCTAGATAAAATTTCGAAACAACTATTTTTGATCGACACTGGCGCGGAGGTATCCGTAATTCCACCAACACGTGCATGTCGTTTGTCAAATAGCGAAGGCAAACCACTTTTCGCAGCGAACGGCACCGTCATCAAAACCTACGGTTTAACACGGCGCACACTCGACCTAGCTCTCCAACGCAAACTCACGTGGCACTTCGTCATAGCCGAAACGCGACACGCAATTATTGGTGTCGACTTCCTTCGCCATTTCAACTTAATAATCGACATCGGGAACACGACTCTTATAGACGGAGCGCTATCGCGACCAGGCATCTGTAGTTTTGAAAAATCAACGACAATTAAAACCAAATACGACTCCAGCGACATAGGAAAATTGCTGCGCGAATTCAGTAAAATAACGGACCCTAACGCAATAGCCCCGTCACCAATGCAGACTGGGGTGACGCACTGCATCGAAACAAAAGGTCCACCTGTGTTCGCTCGACCTAGACGTCTCGCACCAGAAAAACTCAAAGCTGTCAGAGAGGAATTCGAATACCTCACTAGGCTCGGAATTTGTCGTCCTTCGAAAAGCTCGCATGCTTCTCCATTACATCTGGTAAAAAAAGCTAACGGTGAGTGGCGCCCATGCGGGGATTATCGAGCTCTTAACGCTCAGACGGTACCGGGCCGATACCCACTTCCACATATCCAGCATTTCACACACTTCCTATACCAGAAGGATGTATTCAGCAAAATCGACCTCAACCGAGCTTACCACCAAATTCCGATCGAGACCAGCGACATCCACAAGACGGCAATAACCACGCCGTTTGGGTTATTCGAATTCACTCACATGACGTTTGGTTTATGCAACGCTGCACAAACGTTTCAAAGGTTTATGCATGCAGTTTTTCGAGGTCTGGGTTTCGTGTTTGTGTATATCGACGACGTGTGCGTCGCTTCCGAAGGCATCGAACAGCACAAGCAACACTTGCGACAGGTTGTAGCCGCTACAACAACAACAACAGGTCTTCGAACGTCTTCAACAGTTCCACCTCACCATCAACGCAGCAAAATGCGAATTTGCCCTACCACAGATCGAGTTCCTTGGGCACTTGGTCACGAAGCAAGGTATCGAGCCGCTACCCAGGAAAGTGCAGGCGATCAGCAACTTTCCATTGCCTGGAGTCGCCAAAGAATTGCGTCGATTCCTAGCAATGATAAACTTTTATCGTCGTTTTTTACCAAATGCAGTTTATCACCAAATACCACTCGTTAAACTAATTCCTGGCAACAAAAAAAACGACACATCTCCAATCAAGTGGACCGAAGTTACAATTAAACACTTCAATCAATGCAAACAAGCATTGGCGAATGCAACACTGCTAGTCCACCCGGCACCAAACGCTCAAATTTCGCTCAGCACGGACGCAAGTGATACGGCTATCGGCGCAGCTCTCCATCAGATCATAGGTAACGAGTTTCAACCTCTAGCATTCTTCAGCCCGAAGCTCACCGAAGCACAGCGGAGGTATAGTACCTACGACCGCGAACTGCTCGCGGTATACCAGGCCATTAAACATTTTCGCGGTATGCTCGAAGGAAGAACTTTCGAGGTGCGCACAGACCACAAGCCTCTAGTGTACGCGTTCAAGCAAAAATACGACAAAGCATCGCCACGCCAATTGCGACAACTAGACTTTATTAGTCAGTTTACGACGAGCATTATTCACGCCGCAGGCGTCGAGAACACCACAGCTGATACCCTGTCACGCATCGAAACGCTCGAATCGAAAAACGTCGACTTTAAACGAATTGCCGAAGATCAAACGAAATGCCCTGACCTAAAAAAACTCATCGAAGGCGACACGTCCTTGCAGCTGAAAAGATTTCGTATACCCAATACGAATCACATAATCTACTGTGATACATCAACTTCAGAAGTTCGACCGTTTATACCGCAAGCGCATCGCAGATTGATTATCGAGAAAATGCATTGCATCGCGCATGGTGGTGTACGCGCAACCACCAAACTCGTCAAAGAACGCTTCGTATGGCCAAATATGGGTAAAGACATCGCCAAGGAGGTACAACACTGCCTAAGCTGCCAAAAAGCTAAGGTCAGCAGACACGTTCGCGCGCCAGCACAACAATTTTCACTGCCCGCATGCAGATTTGAACACATCAATATCGACCTCGTTGGACCCCTTCCGCCGTCGGATGAGTACCAGTACTGCCTTACAATTATCGACCGGTACACGCGTTGGCCTGAAGCCGTACCGGTGAGGGACATATCAGCAGAAACAGTCGCCAGGAAACTCGTAACAGTTTGGTTTGCAAGGTTCGGGATACCAGCACGCATCACTACCGATCAGGGAAGACAGTTCGAATCTCAACTGTTCAATGAGCTGTCACGTATGCTGGGCATAACCCACCTGCGCACAACAGCATACCATCCACAGGCGAATGGTATTATCGAGCGTTGGCACCGCTCTCTGAAAACAGCGATTACTTGTCATGAACGCCAAGACTGGATAAAACGTCTACCACTGATCCTGCTAGGCCTACGCACAGCTTTTAAACCCGATATTGGGACAACTGCTGCACAACTAGTTTACGGTACTACATTGCGGTTACCGGGGCAGTTCTTTAGCGAAACTCAGGTAATTCGCCCACAATCAGAATTTGCCAAACAACTCGCCGACACAATGCAGAAAGTGCGCCCTACTCAAACCGCAAATCACGATGCATCTAAAACCTTCGTATTCAAAAAACTCGCGGACGCAATGCATGTGTTTGTACGGCACGACAAGATGAGGCCAGCATTTCAACCAACATATGATGGTCCATATCCCGTGGTCTCAAGACAACCAAAGCACTTTACGGTACAAATCAACTGTAGCAACGTAAATATCTCTATAGATTGACTAAAGCCAGCATTCATCGAATTCAGTCAACCAGATACACAATCATCAGCAACGTCGACTCAACAAAAGTGTAGTCATCCATACGAAATACCACCGATAGTAGATCAAACTCATTCGGGTGAATCATCAACGACAACTTTGCCTCAACAAGATTCAGCATCATCGTCGGCGAAAGCATCGCCATTTAAGCAAACTACTTCGCCGGAGCCACAAACAAACCGTTCTGGACGCAGGATAAGACTCCCCGTCCGTTTCAGGACGTAAAAGTCTGGGGGGAGCAATGTGGCAACCGGCCTAAACTCAACCAGGGTGACGGCAACCCTAAACACACACGAAAGAACGAAACAAAAGGAATCATAAAAACACAAAATGAAAGTGCACTTAACGCCTCGAAAAATATAGACATTTTGGCAGAGCGAATCAATCCACACACCGGTGAAGACGAACAATCGTTAAATACGTTTATCACATATTCTCATATTAAACAGTTGCAGTGTAATAAGTTAATTTTATTTAAGTTTTTGATTAATAAAACGTTTTGACACAGTATCCCCACAGCTGCAAATTTTTTGCTCATTCTGCGCTACTTTTCAGTAAATAACTATGCACTTATATAAGTACATGCATATAGCATATGTACATACATAGGTATGTGTGCATGGATATGAAATGCAGACCTTCGTTTTATTGAGTTTTCTTCTAAGTAATACATACATCCATACATATTCTTATTCTATTTACTTGTGTATATTTTTGGTTTCTTATTAATTTGAAATTTATAAACTTATATGTATTGTTTTTATCTGCCTTTCTTTACTCTCAGTCTTCACCAGACGCCCACTTTTCTCATTAGTCAATCTTTTCCCACTACGTTCCATTTAAAAGATATAAATAAACGCAATCATAATAAAATAACGTGCAGATACACCATTATACAGAAAAGTGTATGCTTGGAATATACTTTAACTACACGTATGCATGTATGTATGTAATTTATATGTACATACATATATATTACCACCATAATTCACATATTTGTGCATATTCCTACATTCCACATTGGTTGAAATGACCGGTTTCAGCGGCAGAAAGTCCATTTTTAAAGTTATGTTTTTGTTAAAACTAAGAATTGCACTTTGTAGGAAACTATTTAGAATACCCGAAAACGAAAAAATTATGACCAGGTGGCATCTCTGTTTTTATAACGAAGCTGTCAAAACAACAGTTATTTTTTCATCTTCGTTTTCTGTTGATTTACTTCAAAATAGTGAAATAGAAACATATGTTTTTTTAATAATAGTTGATATAATACAAATATCTAAAAAATGGAAATTACTTCTCAAGGTATGTATAACAATATGTTCTAATTATTTTCTAAATAAAAGTGTTGTGTTTGATGAAAATCTGCGTTAAAGTGTGTCCTGTTTGTAGTGACGTTTTGGTGGTGGCGTCTGTGTTTATTGGAATAGAACCGTCTTCATTCGAGTTCATTCGCAAAGTTATTTGTATCTGTAGATAGGTCAAGATGTGAGCTTTCATATCGTGAAAAAATCTTTTGCCCCAATTTACCCCAACTCATAATATAACTGATTTCAGGCACCATCAAAATCAACAATTCCGATATTGTAAGTTTTTGGTTAGAAAATAACCACAATGCAAGACGCGTTTTTAATTGGATATCTGCGAAATTTAATGGAAGTGGTGATGAAGACTGCAAAACATTTGTCAAGAAGCAAATAGATAACATTTGTGCTAAAATTAAACAAAAATGGATCAAAAACAAAAGATGTTTCGACCGATTTAAGAAAAAGAAAAGCTTGTGGTTGTCTGGTACAACTTTTTTTAAACTGTCGAAAAATAATTGTGAACGCAAAAAGGGTCGTCATCATCTCAAATACAGCGATGGAAGTGAGCGTCTACAACGACAACTCGCTTCCAAAGTATTATCAACACAGGAAAATTATTCCAGGTTATTGCTTCATGCTGCTCCAATGTCAGCCCATGCTGCGAAAGAACACGATTTAAATTTTGTCTTGAAGCATACAGCTAGTTCTCCATCAAAAGCTAAAGAAGTGGGAAAACTAATAGTTTCTGCTGATAAAAAACCAACTCCACTTACCCCTGCAGAAGCATTGCTTTTTATATTGGAAAATAATTTTACAAAACAACAATATGTTAATATGAGAGACTTGAACATTGAGCATGCTAGAAAGGATTCTAGAGAGCATAATTTAATGGATGTTTTCAACAGAGCAATGGACTCTTCCGACACTATTTTGTCCAGCATTTGTTTAACAAACCGCGCTTCGGCCCAGAAACGACTTCCTCTTCCAAGAGAAGTTTTATACCTTTTAAAGGTTCCTAATATTCCTGAGAGTCAATGTCCTACACCAAGTACTGCAGTAAAAGAAAATTATTCAGATTATGAAGATGAAGACTTTATACCTCATTTGCATATCGAACTAGATGCCGAAGAAACGTTGGAATATTTTGACGTAAGAGTTTATTTACAAATGTTAACATAACAATTTTCTTAATTTTACCTTATCTTTCTTTACAGTTTGAATAAGTATTGATGAACCGTCTGGATAGATGTTATATATAAACCTTTCAGAGAATATTGTTTAAGTTATTTAATGTATTTGAGTACAGAAATGAATTTGATAATATGATTTAAAAAATATTA
>NW_016157194.1:487148-507687 GCF_001687245.7 Rhagoletis zephyria
TAATAAACGCAGCGCAAACAGCTGTGACAAGAAATACTAAACGAAGTAAACAAAAAGAGCAAAAAGAAATGTGCAAAAATAGAAACGATCTCAGTTAACTACAAAGGAATAACAACAACAATGATAACAACAAATGACTCGGCAAGATTAGATGTATGCTAGTGAAATTTAATTAAATTTAATATAAACCACAAAAATCACAAAACTTTCACTTAGCTTCGATTATTATCACACTAAGATGCTCGTAGGCACTTTCTATAGCAACTTTTACTCAGAATTAGCACAATAAACTTTGCAAAATACAAAGACAAATCAGAGCACAATATAAGTAGAAATTCACAGCTTGACGTTTGCTATATGCACACTATAAGTTTAATTGTGTTGACAAGTTTTGTAAAGCCTTGTAATTGCTTTAATGAGTATTGTAAAGTGTTTTTACGGTATTAGCAAGTATTGTAAATTGTTTGTTGTACAATAAAGTTAACTGTACTTCAATTTGGTCATCGTGAGCATTTATTTAACAATCCAGCGATACGAGCCGGAGGATATTTGGGGAATACCTCAAGGTTTCAAGGATAATCGTAATAATTGGTGTCAGAAGTGGGATTGTTAAATAAATCCCTAAGGATACACTTTTGAAAATGGCAAAAATTCAAGACCTAAAGATCGAGGAACTCAAACAGGAGTTGGCGAAGCGAAATTTAGCAACCTCCGGAAGAAAAGTGGAGTTACTATCACGGCTGCGAGAGGCTGTGGAAGCAGAAGGCATCGACGTGGATAAATACGACTTTCAGGGTAAACTCGACGATGCATCCGCAAAGGACGAACAGAAGGATGAGGCTGCTTGTTCGTCGAAGGATGTGCAGCAGACATCCGGGAAGGTTGAAGAACAGCAAAAGGCTCCTTCGTCATCAACATCTATGGACATGAACATGTTATTGGCTGCAATTTCATCACAGCTACAAGCGCAGAGGTCGCAGTTGTCGTCAGATGTTTCATCGCAGATACAAGCGCTGGAGACACGTATATCATCAGCGGTATCAGCGCAGATGTCATCCCAACTGGAAGCACAGGATGCAAAAATTGCACAAATACAGGAAAAAATCGAAGGGAGACAGGACAAAGTCGAGGCTAAGATGGGCGAGTTGGAAGGTCGACTCCGAGACTTGCAGTTGAATCGTCCAGCTACTTCGATGAACGCTACATCCTTTGACGGCACTATTCTTTTCCAGGTCTTTAAGCTCCAGCTTGAGAAGACAGCTACAGCGAATCACTGGAGCATGGAGGATAAATCCGCTGCTTTGTTCGTTGGATTAAAAGGACCTACAGCGGAAATCTTGCAGACTATTCCTGATTGTGAAAGGAACAATTACGATGCTTTGATGGGGGCCGTGGAAAGACGCTATGGTAGCGAGCACAGGCGACAGCTCTACCAGATGGAGCTGGAGAATCGCTGCCAAAAATCCAACGATACTCTACAGGAATTCGCTTCAGAGATCGAGAGGTTGGCTCACTTAGCTATTGGAGACGCATCTGGTGAACACCTCGAAAGGGTAAAGATCCACAGATTCATCAACGGAATTAGGGACGTGTATACCAAACGAGAGACGTACGCGAATCCAAAGCCCACATTTGCTGAAACTGTCTCTTATGCTCAGACACGTGAAACGGCAGCACTCCTAAGTAGACCAGCCTACAAAGCCCATCGAGTGGAAGTGGANACCTCAAGGTTTCAAGGATAATCGTAATAATTGGTGTCAGAAGTGGGATTGTTAAATAAATCCCTAAGGATACACTTTTGAAAATGGCAAAAATTCAAGACCTAAAGATCGAGGAACTCAAACAGGAGTTGGCGAAGCGAAATTTAGCAACCTCCGGAAGAAAAGTGGAGTTACTATCACGGCTGCGAGAGGCTGTGGAAGCAGAAGGCATCGACGTGGATAAATACGACTTTCAGGGTAAACTCGACGATGCATCCGCAAAGGACGAACAGAAGGATGAGGCTGCTTGTTCGTCGAAGGATGTGCAGCAGACATCCGGGAAGGTTGAAGAACAGCAAAAGGCTCCTTCGTCATCAACATCTATGGACATGAACATGTTATTGGCTGCAATTTCATCACAGCTACAAGCGCAGAGGTCGCAGTTGTCGTCAGATGTTTCATCGCAGATACAAGCGCTGGAGACACGTATATCATCAGCGGTATCAGCGCAGATGTCATCCCAACTGGAAGCACAGGATGCAAAAATTGCACAAATACAGGAAAAAATCGAAGGGAGACAGGACAAAGTCGAGGCTAAGATGGGCGAGTTGGAAGGTCGACTCCGAGACTTGCAGTTGAATCGTCCAGCTACTTCGATGAACGCTACATCCTTTGACGGCACTATTCTTTTCCAGGTCTTTAAGCTCCAGCTTGAGAAGACAGCTACAGCGAATCACTGGAGCATGGAGGATAAATCCGCTGCTTTGTTCGTTGGATTAAAAGGACCTACAGCGGAAATCTTGCAGACTATTCCTGATTGTGAAAGGAACAATTACGATGCTTTGATGGGGGCCGTGGAAAGACGCTATGGTAGCGAGCACAGGCGACAGCTCTACCAGATGGAGCTGGAGAATCGCTGCCAAAAATCCAACGATACTNTAAGGATACACTTTTGAAAATGGCAAAAATTCAAGACCTAAAGATCGAGGAACTCAAACAGGAGTTGGCGAAGCGAAATTTAGCAACCTCCGGAAGAAAAGTGGAGTTACTATCACGGCTGCGAGAGGCTATGGAAGCAGAAGGCATCGACGTGGACAAATACGACTTCCAGGGTAAACTTGACGATGCATTCGCAAAGGATGAACAGAAGGATGAGGCCGCTTGTTCGTCGAAGGATNCATCGACGTGGATAAATACGACTTTCAGGGTAAACTCGACGATGCATCCGCAAAGGACGAACAGAAGGATGAGGCTGCTTGTTCGTCGAAGGATGTGCAGCAGACATCCGGGAAGGTTGAAGAACAGCAAAAGGCTCCTTCGTCATCAACATCTATGGACATGAACATGTTATTGGCTGCAATTTCATCACAGCTACAAGCGCAGAGGTCGCAGTTGTCGTCAGATGTTTCATCGCAGATACAAGCGCTGGAGACACGTATATCATCAGCGGTATCAGCGCAGATGTCATCCCAACTGGAAGCACAGGATGCAAAAATTGCACAAATACAGGAAAAAATCGAAGGGAGACAGGACAAAGTCGAGGCTAAGATGGGCGAGTTGGAAGGTCGACTCCGAGACTTGCAGTTGAATCGTCCAGCTACTTCGATGAACGCTACATCCTTTGACGGCACTATTCTTTTCCAGGTCTTTAAGCTCCAGCTTGAGAAGACAGCTACAGCGAATCACTGGAGCATGGAGGATAAATCCGCTGCTTTGTTCGTTGGATTAAAAGGACCTACAGCGGAAATCTTGCAGACTATTCCTGATTGTGAAAGGAACAATTACGATGCTTTGATGGGGGCCGTGGAAAGACGCTATGGTAGCGAGCACAGGCGACAGCTCTACCAGATGGAGCTGGAGAATCGCTGCCAAAAATCCAACGATACTCTACAGGAATTCGCTTCAGAGATCGAGAGGTTGGCTCACTTAGCTATTGGAGACGCATCTGGTGAACACCTCGAAAGGGTAAAGATCCACAGATTCATCAACGGAATTAGGGACGTGTATACCAAACGAGAGACGTACGCGAATCCAAAGCCCACATTTGCTGAAACTGTCTCTTATGCTCAGACACGTGAAACGGCAGCACTCCTAAGTAGACCAGCCTACAAAGCCCATCGAGTGGAAGTGGAAACACCGGACGAGACAAAGGAAATGCTGAAGAAGCTAATCCAACTGCTGGGCGAGAAAAAGCATGGCTCTAGAAAATGTTTTAAATGTGGAAACCCAGGCCACTTCGCCCGCTATTGCAGCGCAAGTTCCAGGGCGCTCAACAATTCAGCAGGACGCAAACGCAGGGTTGAAGGAGACGAATCCAACTCCAATCAGTCGTTAAACTAAAACGAGCCAGCAGCAAGGGGCGCGCGCTGGCTCCCGCAATTGAATGCCCCATAATCTCCGTCTCGCAAATTGGCAGAAAAGCGAGCAACGTTACGGTTGGTGGATATGTGGACGGACATGAGCGAGTACCAACTTTGGATACGGGCGCATCACATTCCATCATTCGATCTGATTTGGTCACTAAAGAGGTAAGGCCATTATCTGGAGCAAGGTTGAGGACAGCAACTGGTGCGGACACCCAAGTTGTAGGAGAAGTAACATGCAAAGTTGCAATAGGGAATGTGACGGTGTTACACAAGTTCATAGTCGCGGTGATTGTTGATGAAGTCATCATAGGAATAGACATCTTACTTGATCAGGGTATGCAGATCAACATGAAGAACAGAATTATGACGTATAACAACATGGAAGTGCCCCTTAGGTAGGGTATGATGGCCCGTACAACAGCAAACGAGTGATCCTAGAGGAAAGCGAGCAGATTCCAACGAAGTCAGAAGCAGTTGTTTGGGCGAAGATTGATGGAGATTGTGGGACAAACAAATTGTGGGTTTGTTGAAGCAACACAAAATTCTACACCGGACGTACTTATTGGTAAAACCCTGGCTAAGACGCAAAAAGATGGACGCATCCCAGTTCGAGTACTCAATGAGTTCAAATCACCAATCAAACTCTGAATAGGAACTGTACTGGGGCAATGTCGAGAGGTTGAGGCAATCTTCAACTGCGAAAAATTACCTGAAAGCGATTCCATTGGCGAGAGTGACATTGCAGAAGACATAAATGCTTGGACGGAAGGGTTGGAAGAAAAATACCAGCACAAGGCTAAGGAACTTCTCCGCAGATACTCCAACATATTCGATAGGGATGGCAACCAACCGGCAGGACTAACGTTGTGAAACATCGCATTGATACTGGTGATGCAAGGCCAATCCGCCAAGCTCCTCGAAGTATTCCACTTGCCAAACGTGAAGCTGTAAGCCAAATAATAAAAGAAATGAGCGAGGCTGGTGTGATTGAACCATCAGCGAGTCCATGGAGTTCGCCGGTAGTACTTGTGAAGAAAGATGGTCAAATGCGGTTTTGCGTAGACTACCGGAAACTAAACGATGTGACGAAAATGGACAGCTATCCACTTCCCAGGATCGATGATACTCTGGAATAGTTGACTGGAACAAAATGGTTCTCAACACTCGACCTTAAGAGCGGTTATTGGCAAGTGGAGGTAAGTGACGAGGACAAGGAGACGACAGCTTTCAGCGCTGGAGATGGTCTTTGGCAATTCACGGTGATGCCCTTTAGATTATGCAACGCTCCTGCCAGTGTTGCCAGAACTTTTTGGATGAACCGGCTAAATTGGCAAATAAAACCGGCTAAAAACGGCTAAAATGTTTCAACTAAATTTCACATGTTTTATTTAAATAAATCACGAGTAAAAAGACTATTTCTTGGAGAGAAGTTACAAATTCGAGCCGGAAAAAATTTTGCCAGCAAGAATTTGCAATTAGGAAAAAGATATGATTGTGGCACATGGTTGGATTTTTTGTCGACGATAATTTGAATAAACAAGTTCGTTAAATTTAAAAATTTACAAACTGAAGCTATTTTAAAAGAAAAATGTAAGTTAATACTTGTTTACTTAATTAATTTAGTTAATTCCAATGATTTGAAAGGTACTCGGAAAAAAAACTATTTATTACTATTACTATCTGATATTTTGAGTGATAATTCTCGCCGGATTTTCGACGAACAATCCTATTATCTTCCCTACGAGGCCTTTACAGACTGACCGATTCTCAATACACTCAAATAGAAACCAATACACATAAAAAACGCTGTAAAAATTTCCCTCCAATTTTAAGACAGTAAAACAACGACTTTAAGTTAACTTCAACCGAGGCCATATGTTGACAAGGGTTGCAAAATCACAGTTAACTAAAAGAACTGGCCAGATTTTTCAGAAATCCCTTCAATTCTTATGTAAAATATGATGCTAAAAGACTGCAGATCTCCCATTTAGATGACCGGTCATATGGCCGGAAGATGTCTCGAAGGATTCCCAGCGAGTTTTGCTTTACATAAAAATTTGTGCTCTTTTATTTTCATTTTGACTCACTTCAGTGTTGGTTCCTTTAATTCAAGTTGGCATTCGGTTTTTGGAATTTAAATAAGTTCTCAGCAAAAAAGTTTGTTTAAAAAAATACATATGTGTACATAGTGCTTGAAAATATCAATTTTTCCCTTACCTTAAACCTTTGGGAGTGGGCAAAAATGATGTTTTGTAATTTAGGCAGAATTGGCTATCTGGGAACACAATATCTACATGTAATATTTATTCTGTTTGTTGGCACTATATCCAAACACAACCGCATCTTAAGTGTCTTAACAGTGAAACAATTTCTTATTTTCTAAGTTTGCGAATAAAACTTCACACTTAAAATTAAGACATTTATAACAAACATTTTATGAAGAAAATCCCTTCTTCGTTTAAAATAAAAATAAGCGAAATCGGCCCAATTTCATACAATCCTGCCTGACATGAAAATTTTCTCCACGATAAGGCTAGTAGCCATTTCTAACAGATTTTGGGTCGCTTAGTCAAAAATGGAAACATATATACATATTTGAAATTTAAGAAAACAAGGCAAATAGCAAAATCGGCTAAAAACGGCTAATTTTTTTCTGCAAAACGGCTAACAAATCGGCTGCCGGCTAAATCGAAATTTCTCCGGCTGTTTGCTATCGCATCCGGCTAAATCTAGCCGGAAAACGGCTAAAATGGCAACACTGGCTCCTGCCACTTTTGAAAGACTTATGGACCATGTGCTCAAAGGACTGCATTGGAAAACATGTTTGGTGTATCTAGACGATATTATCGTATTGGGTAAAAGCTTGGACGAACACCTGAATAATTTGGAAGACGTTTTCCAGAGGATAGCTGATGCTGGTCTGAAGCTAAGTCCTAAAAAGTGCTCACTGTTCAAGAAGGAGGTGAACTACTTAGGGCACAAGGTGACACGGAGGGCGGAGTAAGGGATTGGCCAAGGAATTCCACAATGGTCCTAGTGGAGGGCACTTGGGAATCACGAAGACCCCGGAGAAGATCAAGCAGAGGTTCTATTGGGTTGGTTGTCGGCAATCGGTCGCAGNTATTTTAAAAGAAAAATGTAAGTTAATACTTGTTTACTTAATTAATTTAGTTAATTCCAATGATTTGAAAGGTACTCGGAAAAAAAACTATTTATTACTATTACTATCTGATATTTTGAGTGATAATTCTCGCCGGATTTTCGACGAACAATCCTATTATCTTCCCTACGAGGCCTTTACAGACTGACCGATTCTCAATACACTCAAATAGAAACCAATACACATAAAAAACGCTGTAAAAATTTCCCTCCAATTTTAAGACAGTAAAACAACGACTTTAAGTTAACTTCAACCGAGGCCATATGTTGACAAGGGTTGCAAAATCACAGTTAACTAAAAGAACTGGCCAGATTTTTCAGAAATCCCTTCAATTCTTATGTAAAATATGATGCTAAAAGACTGCAGATCTCCCATTTAGATGACCGGTCATATGGCCGGAAGATGTCTCGAAGGATTCCCAGCGAGTTTTGCTTTACATAAAAATTTGTGCTCTTTTATTTTCATTTTGACTCACTTCAGTGTTGGTTTCTTTAATTCAAGTTGGCATTCTGTTTTTGGAATATGAATAAGTTCTCAGCAAAAACATTTGTTTAAAAAAATACATATGTGTACATAGTGCTAGCAAATATCAATTTTTCCATTACCTTAAACCTTTGGGAGTGGGCAAAAATTATGTTTTTTAATTTAGGCAGAATTGAATATGCGCTATCTGGGAAGAAAATATCCACATGTAATATTTATTCTGTTTGTTGGCACAATCTACAAACACAAACGCATCTAAAGAGTCTTAACAGTGAAACAATTTCTTATTTTCTAAGTTTGCGAATAAAACTTCACACTTAAAATTAAGACATTTATAACAAACATTTTATGAAGAAAATCCCTTCTTCGTTTAAAATAAAAATAAGCGAAATCGGCCCAATTTCATACAATCCTGCCTGACATGAAAATTTTCTCCACGATAAGGCTAGTAGCCATTTCTAACAGATTTTGGGTCGCTTAGTCAAAAATGGAAACATATATACATATTTGAAATTTAAGAAAACAAGGCAAATAGCAAAATCGGCTAAAAACGGCTAATTTTTTTCTGCAAAACGGCTAACAAATCGGCTGCCGGCTAAATCGAAATTTCTCCGGCTGTTTGCTATCGCATCCGGCTAAATCTAGCCGGAAAACGGCTAAAATGGCAACACTGGCTCCTGCCACTTTTGAAAGACTTATGGACCATGTGCTCAAAGGACTGCATTGGAAAACATGTTTGGTGTATCTAGACGATATTATCGTATTGGGTAAAAGCTTGGACGAACACCTGAATAATTTGGAAGACGTTTTCCAGAGGATAGCTGATGCTGGTCTGAAGCTAAGTCCTAAAAAGTGCTCACTGTTCAAGAAGGAGGTGAACTACTTAGGGCACAAGGTGACACGGAGGGCGGAGTAAGGGATTGGCCAAGGAATTCCACAATGGTCCTAGTGGAGGGCACTTGGGAATCACGAAGACCCCGGAGAAGATCAAGCAGAGGTTCTATTGGGTTGGTTGTCGGCAATCGGTCGCAGAGTAGATTGCTAACTGCGCGGAGTATATTGCAGCTAAGTCGCGAAGTGATGTTCTTGGTGCTGGTGTGAGTGCTGAATCCATTTACGCCTGTAAATAGTTGAGTATATATATAATTTTAGTGGGGCATATACCGAGTATCGTTGGTCATGAGACCGAGAAGTATATAGTTGTTATTTTGGGAAAAAGGCGCGTTTGTTGATTGGAGGAGAGACAAATTTACGATCAAGCGATTTGTGGCATAAGGGGTAACGAATCACGATGGTGGTGTAGGGTTACTCGGTCGCACTGGGACTGAGTAGAAGTTCGGCCGGTGGCAAAAAACCTAATTTAACTATCGGCCGGGTGAGCACGCCGGTTTGAGTGCGTACCTCGACAACACGAATGTGGCCGTCGGGGCCGGGCCGTGTCCTTTCGATGCGCCCGAGGCACCACTCAGTGGGCGGGAGCGTATCGTCGTTGATGAGGATGCACTCACCGACTTTCGGCTCAATACGGTTGTCTTTCTACCGGTACCGTTTGTGAAGGTCTTTAAGATAGTCCTATTTCCATCGTCGACTAAACTGATGGTGCAGAACTTTGACCTTTTCCCACCGATTGAGTAGAGATAAGTTTTCATGGTTCGATTTACGAAGAGACAACAGAGGGCCTCCCTTAAGAAAATGTCCGGGGATGAGTGCGGTAAAATCTGAGGGGTCCTGAGATAGGGGAGTGATGGGTCGTGAGTTTAACACGGCTTATTTTCTGATTAATAGGGTAGTAAGCTCTTCGAAAGTGAATTTATGAGATCCGGCAGTCTTCTTGAGATGCGTTTTGAAGCTTTTGACTGCGGATTCCCATAAACCACCCATATGAGGGGCGCTGGGGGAATAAATTTCCAGTTTATACCTTGAGCGGCATATTTTTTGACCATTTCCCTGGATACTTCTTTCGAGAAGGTGATGAACTCCTTCTCAGTGGCTCTTTTGGCACCGACAAAGGTTTTGCCGTTGTCACTCATCATAGTGGCGGGATAGCCTCGCCGTCCAACAAAGCGAGCGAATGCGGCCAGAAAGGCCTCTGAGGTTAAATTCGAACACAACTCAAGGTGAACGGCTTTTGTCGTGAAGCATACAAAAACGGCCACGTAGCCTTTCACGAGGGTGGGTGATCTTAGCATGGAAGCCTTCACTTGAAAGGGGCCAGCAAACTCAACACCCGTTGTGGTCAAGGGCGGAGTGAAGGTGCATCGTGAGGGCGGCAAGGCTGCCACTATTTGCGAGCGCATTTGCTGCATATGGATAGTGCAGGGTTTGCATTGAAAAATGCACTTTTTTATGAGTGGCTTGAGCCGAGAGATATAAAGCTCCTGTCTGATCGCCTGCTGCATAAGACGGGTTTCGGCGTGCAAGAGGAGTTCATACAGGAAGCGTAAAAAGAGTGCAGCATATCGGGACTTCTCGGGAATAATGATGGGGTGGTGTTCATTGTAGCTTAGCGTTGAGTGCGCCAGTCGACCGTTCACACGTAGAAGTCCATCTTTGTCCAAAAATGGGTTTAAGGTGAGAAGCGGGCTCTTTTTATCGATCGGCTTCGAAGCTAACAAATTCCTCTTTTCATTGGAGAAATATCGGGATTGAGTTAAGGCGATGAGCTGGACTTTACTGTTTCGGAAGTCATCGTGCGCCAGAGGTAAAGGGTGAGCTATTATGTGGCTTGTTCGGGTTTTCAGAGTCCGTATGAATCGAAAAACGTGAGTCAACACCCGGAGTGCGCGTGGGAAGGAGGAGAAACGATCCAGAATGTCGGGTTCTTCTTCGGTGGTATGTAACGCTTCAATTCGGCGTACTTCGGGTGGACTGATGGTTGTGCGTCGCGAAGCTTTCGGCCAAGATTCCGCGGGGCTGGTGAGCCATTCCGGACCCTTCCACCACAGTGAGGAGGCTGCCAAGTCGAGAGGTTTACATCCTCTTGTGCCCATGTCGGAATTTCCGACCAGGTCAATTTTTTGCGCGGTTCGATTCGATACGAAGGTTTTCCAGGTATGGGGTGGCTTTTCTAACCATGTGAGCACAATTTCGGAGTCAGACCATAAAATCAAAGCTTGCGGGTGGAGATTGAGCTGGGATTGGACGACAGACACTAGTTTGGCTAGGAGAAGGGCTCCACATAGTTCGAGACGTGGTAAGCTGGTGGTTTTTAGGGGCGCCACTTTGCCTTTAGAGACTAGGAGGTGACACGTTATGTTTTCTTCTCGTATCGCTCTGAGGTAAATATTGGCGCAATATGCCTTCTCAGACGCGTCGCAAAAACCATGCAGCTCAGCAGGTTGGCCTGGGGAGTAGTTGACCCAACGAGGAATTTGGATTGTTGTTATGGCTTTTAAGTAGCTTGCGAACTGCGTCCATTTGATGAGACGGATGGGTTTTACCTGTTCATCCCAGTCAGTTCCATCAAGCCACAGCTCCTGCAAGAGAATTTTGGCTTGAATCATTATCGGCGCTAGCCATCCTGCGGGGTCGAAAAGTTTGGCGACAGAGGAGAGGATTTGTCNAAGGGTTTGTCGCTTCGTGCTCGCTGTGGTTACTGGGATCGATTCAACGGTATATGAGAACGCATCTTTTATGGCATTCCACTGAATCCCGAGCGTTTTCGTCGTGCTTGCCTTTTCGAATTCGAGAAACTGTGAATCGAGCACGTCGGCGATGGGAACGGTTTTGAGAATGTCAGGATGGTTGGCCGTGATTTTCTTGAGTGAGAAGCCTGCCGACAGAAGAGCTTGTCTGACTTGAGAAATTATGTCGTCTACATATGTTTCGCTCATTAGTATTGGGGACGCCATCGGGGGTGTGCTTTTTATATCTTTAGAGAGTTCGTGAAGGATGCGTATTGCGAGATAAGGGGCGCAGTTGAGACCGAACGTAACGGGTTTTAGTTTGAACTCTTGAATTGGACCTTTTGGGGAGGAGCGAAATATGATTCTCTGGTAATCTTGGTCCTCATCATGTAATAGTATTTGGCGGTACATTTTTTCTACATCGCCATTAAAGACAAATTGGTACGTGCGCCATTTGAGGATTAATAGCATCAAATCGGGTTCGAGGGTTGGCCCGGTATGGAGGACATCGTTTAACGAGTTACCGGAAGTTGATTTTTTCGATGCATTAAAGACAACACGCACCTTTATCGTTCTTTTTTCAGGTTTTACAACCGCGTGGTGAGGTAACTAGAATGACGAGTATTTGTTTCCTGAGGATTTCTCATAGGAATTTGTTTCTTCCATATGACCTAGTGTTATATATTCCTCGAGGACTTGGTCGTACAGGGATTTTAGATCGCCTTTTTTGAGAAGATTTTTCTCCATGCTGAGGAATTGCTGGAGGGCTGGGGTGCGAGATCGACCTAAGGCGATTTGGTCTGGGAAACTGTGTTTAAACGGGAGTCGCACTTCGTAACGACCATCAGATGTGCGTTGTGAGGTGGATATATAAAAACCTTCACACACTCGGTCCTCAGAGTTGAGAGATTTGGGAGTGGGGATTTCTTCAAGTTCCCAAAATTTTCGAAGTCGGGAATCGAGATTATCATTTGAGACTTCCTCTACTTGGGTCGAAAACGAGCTTATTTGATTGGGGACTTGACCACTAAGGATCCACCCAAATATGGTGTTTTGTGCTAATAGGTTCTTGGAGAGGTTTTTGTTATATGTGTATATATGTAAAATATATAAATAATAATAATATATAAGTATATATTAATATTTTATGAGGGGTTAGAGATGAGCTGATATTTGTGGAGTTTATTAACTTTTAACTATTTAATATTTACGTGAACGTTTGTGTGTGTGTATATGTGTATGCGCGCTCATATATCAAAATTTATGTGTGGAAAAAACATGAGAGAGCAAGAAGTAAATGCTCGCAGTTATTTTCACTTTGTTCGAAAATATAACAACATGCACCGTCTGCTGAATGCGCGGGAAAGTATGAATATTTAAATATATATATATATGTATATAGTTATTTCCGATTAGGAGATCTCCACAAATATTGCTTCTTTTATATATATATGTGTATTTTTTTTCCTTTTCGGGCGTAAGTTGTTTAAAAGAAATTCGTTTCTTACTTACGGCTTTACTTGGGCTTTGGGTACTTATATGTTTGATGATGATGATACGCCTGGACTGTTGCGGGCTGGTGTCAAAAAGAGGCGACGAAGGACCAAATCGCAGCGTACGAGGGGCTGCGTTCTTGTGGGCGGCGGAGCGGCGAATATCGGGTGACACTAGCTGGAGGATATGGGCGGCTGGAAGGCGATGCGTGGTCTTCGCTGGCAAGTATAGATGTTGCTCCGGGGGTTTTCTGCTCGATTGGCTGGAGTCACCGCTGGTGGTGTTGCAAATCGATGGCTGCGCAGAATGCTTGGTTGCTTTGCTGGTTGTTTCGGCTACGCAAAACTCGCTATATTAAATTTTAATATATAAAATTTGCAAAGACTTCCACACTGCGATATTGTTTTTTAATGTTATTAGCAGGGATGTGAAAGGTATCCGGTAGATATCCGGAATCCGGCTTATCCGGCCTTTTTTCTGTTATCCGACTATCCGGATACTGGTTAAAATCCGGCCGGATTTCCGGATTTCGATTATAGAAGATTCTATTTAAAAATATAGTTCAGGTATTTTTGTTACATTTTCGTAATCAAATTTAATAGTATCTAATTAGTAATTAAGAGTTAAAAGTTTATATAGTTTTCATTATGAAAAGAAGCATTACCGCATTACCGCTCAAGAACGCATTTCAATTTTCAACATAAATGCTACCCGATGCACTAAACCAGACCTGGGCGGCGCCTGCCCGGCGGGCATATTCGCGTATACATACACGCTCTCCTCTAGAAGGCAGCGAAAGCTTCATTCAGCCGCACGACTTGTTCGTACGCACACAGTGACATCAATTGCATGCACACTACAAAAATTCTCTGTCGAAGCTGCCCAGCTCTGCACCACGATCCACAAAATGAAGGTCGCGCCATTCACGGACCGCTAACCCACTCCTCGTCGGTTTGACAGCATCCACCCAATCGCTGACGTCATAATATACTTTTGTTTACATTCACTGAAATTTAGTGGGTATTCAAAACGCGAAAATTTTTGAGTTTTGTGATTGGTGCGTTTTTGGTGCTTTTGTTTTTAGTTTGAAGACTTCAAATTAGAAAATCTAAAAAAAATGGAAGCAAAATTTATAGCAATCGTAAGTGTGCTAAGCAATTTTACAAAAATTTTAACAAAATCATGGCACAGTGACAATCATAACCGACAACGAAATATGTGCAACACCTTCAATAATGCCAGAAGAAATCGACCGTTGTGCAAGAAACGTTGTTTTTTTTTAATTTGAATCGGCATCCGTACAATAAAATTATGTATTCATATAAAGTCCATAAAATACACCAATAAAAATTTGGTGGTTTTTCAAATTCAAAACTTGGCAATACTGCCTTTCGTTCGATGCTTCTTCTTTTTCTTGTCGAGTTCGTCTTGCTCTCTCATTCTGGTATATTTTGACGTCACGGCCAGTTGCTCTCAGCTCGATTGGCGCAATCTTGTATTCTATCATTCTTGCCTCTGCACTAAACACTATTTTTGAGTTCACCGAGGAAGGTGGTTCACAGAGATAATTCATTGCCAAAGTAAAAAAGTTTTTGGAAATTCTTTGCAACTATAATAATAATAGAATTGGTGCTAACACATTTGTTAGTGATTGGCCGGGGTTCTCCTCCGATTTGTGGCGTGCGCATTGATGTTGTCAAACAAGGGGAGGGACCTACAATTTTACGCCGACTCCGAACGGCGATTGTATTTTTATGAGAAGCTGTTTTTAGGGCAGAAATACACTCGGAGGTTTGCCATTACCTGTCGAGGGGCGACCGCTATTACAAAAAAACTTTTTTTTGTTTTTTATATTGGGTTGAACCGCTACACCACAGCGGCCGTCTATGATTCCACCCAATTAAAGGATCAGTACAAAAACTGGAATCAGTATCAGAGCCGTTGGCGATTTCCTCAAAGCATATCCTGGTCTCGCTCTTCAATAGAAGCTTTCAGTAGAGTTCGGCGTTTTTCATATGATACGGCAGATTTCTCCAAGCTAACTGATTTCTATTTTCGTGTTATTTAGTTCACCATCTACTCAGTTTTTAGATTTACTGATGTCAGAAAATAAAACGAGATAATAAAGAGAAATATACAACTTGGATGTTACTTGTTGTTGTAGACGTTTTTTAATTTATGACTCACTATTATAAAATCACATAACGCTGTTTGCAAGTGGACTACTCATTTGTGCAATATTAAAAAAAAAATTCAACAAACTTTGGTACAAATATCGAACTTTTAAAAATTCTAAAAAATCAATCGACGTTTTTAGCCATTTGAAACGTGTACTTTATTCTACTTAAATTCAATGGGCTACGAAACTGCATACTCAGAATTTAATTAAAAAACTCGAAATTTTAACGAAAATTTGTAGTTTTATTTTTTTTAATTGCATAAATTTTTAAGGCAGTGTCACTCGATTGGTACATTTGTACAGATTTGCAAATTTTTATATTGGGATATTGGTAAAAAAAATGGGACAATGTTTTTTTTTTGGTCAAAAGATTGGTACAGTACGGCGGAGTTCTATTGAAAAATTTCAACAAAATAATTTTCGTGATTGGGATAAGGAAAATATTTTGGGTGTTCACACAATTGGGATACGATTTGCACCAAATTTTGGAAAATACCCAATCGTGTGACGCTGCCTTTAAACTTGTATTATACGGATGTTTTAAAGAATGAACTATAAAAAACTAACCGAAATTAAATAACAACACAAATAATATTTTAAAACTTGTCAAAATTTGGTGCGGCTATAATTTTTTCGACTACTGTACATAAGTTGGCTATGATTACTCGACCGTGCTATCATAGTAGCACAATGCCACTCATATTTGAATTACAAACAAAATACGGGCAGGAATTTCAAGATTCCAACCCTGTTTTTATGAAAAATTTTATTTTTATCAGTATTTTTCTTTTAATCAAAATGTGTTGAAATAAAAGTGAAACTAAAAAAAATTTTGCCACAAACATTAATTTTGTTCACATAACGGTTGTTTGTAACAGCCAAAACGAATCGAGATAGATATAGACAAATGTATACATAAATGCTCAGAATGAATAGAGAAATCGATTAAGCCATGTCTGTCTGTCCGTCCGTCCGTCCGTCCGTCCGTCTGTGTACACGATAACTCGAGCAAAAATTGAGATATCTCAACCTAATTTGGTATGTAGGTTTCTGGTTCTCCAAGGTAGGTTGGTATTGAAAATGGGCGAAATCGGGCAGTAACCACGCCCATTTCCCATATAACGGTATTTTATAGAAATACGAAAACTGCGATATTTTAGTAACTACTGAAGATAATTCACCCAAAATTGATATTTACAATAATTTTCAGACCAATTTCTTCCAAACTTGGCACAGTTATTTGCCATGATACAGCATACTAAATGGCCGAAAATTTTACAAATCGGACAATAACCACGCCCACATGCCATATAACGGTAATTTTCGGAAATACGAAAACTGCGATATTTTAGTAACTCCTGAAGATTTTTCACTCAAAATTGATATTTACAACAATTTTTATACGAAAAATAAGAATATTATAAATTTTTGGAAAATGGGCATAGCCACGCCTACTTATGGTTACATGTGTATATATTTGTAACCGCTGCACCAATTTATTCCAAACTTGGCACAGTTGTTGGCCTTGGTACAGAATACTAAATGGCCGAAAATTTAAAAAATCGGACAATAACCACGCCCACATCCCATATAACGGTAATTTAAAGAAATATAAAATCTTCGATAAATCAGTAAATATTAAAGCTTATTTATTCAAAATTGATGCTTGCAACAATTCTTTACCAGGTAATACGTTTGTGGTAAAATTTTGGAAAATAGGCGTTGCACTGCCCACTTATGATAACATATATGTATATCGGTAACCGTTTTACCAATTTGTACCAAACTCGGTATTTTTATTGTGCTTGCCACATAAAAGCAAAACGTTGAAAATTATTGAAATCGGACTAAAATTACGGCCGATTTTCATATAACGGTAAATTTCAGAAATGCTTGAAACTGCAATATTTCGAAATTTAAGGACGCTAAAAAACATATATTTAATACATGCGCCGGGTATTTAATGTTCGGCTCCACCCGAACTCAGACTTTCTTATTTGTTTTGTTTTTATCTTGATTATTCACTTCATGGATTCTTTTCAAAACGAACGCGGCCATTTCAATATGCGCGTAATTGAATTGAATATTTACCAATATAAAGTACTTTCGTTGATGTTTATAGTAAGATCAACTATTTTTCTGATTGATTTTTATATTTTTTTCACTCAGTGTAGAGGTGCCGTGAAGGACCGATGTTGTGCCAACAAACCATTAATGGTTTAGGTATTTAAGGCGAATATCGAGTAAGCCATTCGTGATATAGGGACAGAAACCTTCACCAAGGTCTTTGAGAACTGTGTTATTTAGCACTGCCAACTCAGAGCTGCGATTTGATGCCGTTTGACTAATTAGGGTGCCGTGAAGGATCGATGTTGTGCGATTAAACCATTAATGGTTTAGGTCTTTAAGACGAATATTGAGCAAGCCATTCGTGATATAGGGACAAAAACCTTTACCAAGGTCTTTGAAAACTGTGTTAGTCTTATATTTCCTCATGGCGCAATAAACAGGTGAAGTAATAAAACAGCTTTCTCGGTTTATGATCTGTCATTCGGCTGTCTTATACACAATTTTAAAGGCAAATTTTCAAATAAGATAGTGTCAAGTCAATGTAAATTTGTTGCTCGCTCTTATTGGCTGCGTTTCTTTATACATTCCGGATAATCCCATTTCACAGCCGGAATAAACAGAATGCGTTTGAAATATACGTTAACATATCATCAGGAACGTTCTAAAGAATAAGTAAACAAAAAAGTTTATTCCAAACGTTCAGAATGAATAAAGAAATTCAGCCATTATTTCACTTGGTATAATTTCACCATGATTTTTCCTACTTCAAATCCAAAATTTTGGGTGAATACAAGCCTTACGCAATACCTTACCTATATATAAGAGATAAAAACGTATTCTATTTCCTCATCGTGCAATGAACAGGTGAGCTTTCTAGCTTTATGATCTGTCATTCGGCTATCTTATACACAATTTTAAAGGCAAATTTTCAAATAAGATAGTGTCAAGCCAATGTAAATTTTTTTGCTCGTCCTTATTATTTCACTTGGTATAATTTCACCATGGTTTTTCTTTCTTCAAATCAAGAATTTCGGGTGAATACAAGCCTTATGCAATACTTGAAATTATTTGTAAACTTTTCTGTGAATACTTGAGTGAGTTGGTGGTCAAAAAAAGCCGTATGAGGTTCGGAGTGCCCACGCAATGGAAAAAACAGAAACATCACTTTGATGATTGTCTCTCTACTGTTTTAATTTTCTTGGCGTCAACTAAAAAAAAAATTATTCAGACTTAGAATCTGATAGAAGAACCTTCCTAAGTAAGTGCCTATTCCATCATTTGGCTCCGTGACTTATCTTTCAAAGAAATCTTCAACGAAGAGAGCAATGTTGATGATTTCTGACGATTAGCGTCAACAAAGCCCAAACCTTTCTCCTACGAAGAATTAAATCATAGACGGTCAAGCGCTACTCGCTTTCAGATTTTACGAAAGTGACACCACGCTTCGCCGTTGAATATTTTTATTCGTAATTTTAGACGTGGTATCCACCTATATATGTAACAATGCCCAAAATGTCTGAGTATGAGTGCCAATTAAAGTTTTAAGTTTTAAGAAATGCCAATAATACCCAATGCTTGTTATGTGCTAATAGGATTAATTGCAATCGTACTTTTAATATAAGGCGACATTATTTGACACTGCATGCGGAATGTGAAAAATATGAAGATGATGATCGCGAGCAACTTCTTGATGAGCTGAAAATGCTTGCATATTATCAAACTGACGAAAGCGGTACTGTGATGACTCATACTTACGAAGTAATACCGAAGTATTGCACATTAAAACTGGTATAACTCGAGAAAGAAAAATTGAATCGGAACAAACGAAAATGAAATTTCAATGGAAGAGTTGTGATAAACGATGCCCTAAGTAGAAATGAGCAAAAAAATTGTTGTTGCTCTGCTTTCAGATTTCACGAGAGTGATATCACTCTTCGCCGTTGAATACTTTTATTCGTAATTATAGCGCGTGGTTGCCACCTATTTATGTAACAATTACCAAAATGACTGAGTGTGAGTGCACATTAAAGTTTTTAGTTTTAAGAAATGCCAATACCCAATGCTTGTTATGTGCTAATACGATAAATTGCAATCGTACTTTTAATATAAGGCGACATTATTTGACATTGCATGCGGAATATGAAAAATATGAAGCTAATGATCGCGAGCAACTTCTCGATGAGCTGAAAATGCTTGCATATTATCAAACTGACGAAAGCGGTGCTATGATGGCTCATGCTTACGAAGTAATACCGAAGTTTTGCACATTAAAACTGTTCTAATCTTATTCGCTTAGATCGTCCACTATAATCCGTAAATTGCTTGAGTGGTCGACCACCTTGGCATTTAACATCAGGCTGTTCACTTCCTGATGCCGGCTGAAATTTGGTAGCATGTTTTGGTAAAAATAAAACTTCTGTCACATCCAACCAGCTCGCGCAAATGCATGCTTTTCACGTTTTCTTTAACCCAGTGAGCCTCTTTCCAAAACCGTCGAAACCTTTTTTTTTGTTCAGACATAGAATATGCAAAAACTAGTCTAGACATCAACGTCGCCGGTAGATACAGAGAACGTTTAATACAGAGAAGCAGCAATTACGAATAGCCGTGTGAATTGTCAAACACTACCAAAAATGCTCTAGAAGCTCACCACTCGAATCGAAAATTGAGAGCGGCAAATTAACAGATCTCAGCGGCAAGTTAACAAAGCTGAGCGGAGATACAATTTTGTCAATTTGTATCAATGTTAAGTACTTTGGTTTGGATTTTCTTTTTCGCGGCATTGATTTAATAAAAGAAAAGATTAAAATTCTTGGTTAAATTAATGAAAATTAATTTTCGAAAATATATGCCAGGGAATTCTTTAACTCCAAAACGTAGATTTGTTATCTAATAAATATGTGAAAGCTATGCAAATATGCAAACTCATTGGTGATTTGCCGTCGTCATTTTGGTCGCAAAATGCCTATAACCTAAGCAAATGCTCTTTATAAAAATCTCAGACCTTTTACTCGATTTGTTCAAATAAATTTAAGTGAAAGGTATGCAATTTTAAGTAAAAGCAATTGTTTAGTGTTTATGCATACGGACCAATGTGTTGAATGATGATTTTTCAGTGCAATACTCGTATTACATATAAATAATGGGGCTCATTCATGGTCAAAATAAAGTTGACACTAAAGTTAGTTACAGCTTTTTCACATCATTTTCAGTGGAATAGGTATCTGTGAAAAAAGCTGCATCTAACTTTCCTGCTATTAGGCATGCGCATATGGATGCTTGTAGTACACACAGATGCGATCAACTAATTAGCAACGAAATTCAAAATGATATTGTTTGCGAATTGTGTTTATTTATTTATTTTTAATAATTTCCTTTAAAATAGAATTCAATCTATAACAGAAACCACAATAATAAAAGTTTAAAAGCTTGCACAAATTGCATAAAAATTAATCAAACTT
>NW_016157194.1:509547-513630 GCF_001687245.7 Rhagoletis zephyria
AGGTTTTTTCTTAACAGCGGTCGTCCCTCGGCAGGCAATGGCAAACCTCCGAGTGTATTTCTGCCATGAAAAACAGCTTCTCATAAAAATACAATCGCCGTTCGGAGTCGGCGTAAAACTGTAGGTCCCTCCGCTTTGTGTGACAATATCAAGGCGCACGCTACAAGTTGGAGGAGAAGCTCGGCCAAACACTAACATATGTGTAAGCGCCAATCTATTATTATTATTAACTAGTATTTTAAGGTGTAATTTTAATAAACATTAAATAAAAGTGTACGTTTTCTGCAGGAAAATACATATTTTTTTTTAAATAAAATCAAAACTTCTAAAATCACAAACAAATGTGGTTTTATCGGAAGTTCACAGATGTAACGTGGCAACTTAGCTCGTTTTCACATTTTTCGGTCCGAAATTGTAAAATTTTTGTCCATGACGCGCCACGATTTTTGTACAGGTGGGTCAGTGTGCCTTGAACACCATTTATATATATACAAAACAAATATTTTATTTATTTTTTAATATTAAAAATTTCTATACTTCAAAGCGTTTATAAAAATATATTTACATATATGCATGAACGATTTTTATTATTTTTCATCCGTAAGCAAATCTTCTGTACCATAAATCATTCAAACACATCAAAGTACAAGCAATGCAATGTTCAAGCTAGTGCTATGCATGTATGCGTGTAAAAAAATGTCAATTCCAGTTTGCTTTTAACCCATTTTAGCGGACACAGTTTTTTTGGTTTCAGCTGGTTGCAACTGTTAATGAAGCACAATTTTTATGTTTAATCTTTATGAAAGTTACATGTATCGTCGAGAACATGGTTACATGCAGAACTTTAAATTAATTAATATTATTCTCCATACAAAATGTACGAGTATTGCTTTATTAAATGCAAACTTATGCGAAAATCTAAATATGTATTTCGTAAATGTAGGGTTGATATTTTCGCGTACGTGCCAATCTGGTGTCGATTCCCAGGAATTGAATAATTTGTGTGGATTGGAGCGGCGAGGGGAAGACGAAAGCCGACCAATCGTACATTTGTATGTACATAGATATGTTACATACATATATTACATATCTACATATTTACAAAGGCATGTGTACATATGTACGTATAAATTTATGCGTTTGGCTTTTTGCATGAATAGAAAATTTGATTGCAGAAATAATTTTAATGAAATTAATTTTACAAAACATTTGTACTATATAATATTAAGTTTATTAATTAATATCGGTATTTTGATAACAAGCCATAATTTGTTAGACACGCATATGTACGTACATACACAGGCAATCAAAAGTGATTGCATGGTTCTTTTTTGTTTAATATTTACAATGTTTTTCAAGTAAAAATTTTTTTCTTATTTTTTTATAAAGATATGGTTCATGCTTTAATCGAAACCACATAAGTAGAACTTTCAAAATTTATACAGAACGTAGAAAAAATCAACAAATTTTCATGTAAATTTTCTACTTTTGGGTACGCAGATAGTTTGGTTATGTATGTAATTCTAGTGAAAATTTTAAGCGGATAAAAAATCGAGTTAATTCTTAATGAATTTTTTTCCGACGTATTTTGCGGTTTTATGCATATAACAGGTGTAATTAATTTATAAAATATATTGTTTTTAAATTTGTTTGCAAACGGTCTTGCGCATTTTTTCTACAAGATATTCGCTTTTATGTACATGGTAAAAAGTACATATATGTACACATTTACAAACATTTTTATGCGCTTGTTTTTTAGCGTGTTCAAAATTTTTTAATGAAGAAATTACTAATTGGTGACGAAAATATGGTTTACAAAATTTTCGCAAATTTATATTAATTAATTGGAATTTTTATGCAAATAACGTTTTCCCAAAATTTATCCAGACATTTTTTGTAGTAATTAAAAAAGGTTTTCGATTTAATTCAATGAAAGGGGCATTAAAATAACTATCAAATTCATTTTGTTGATAGACATTTCACAATTGCTAATTTATTCAAATTCGTTATTTTGTGCCGCTCTGCGCTCACGCTGTTAAAAAATGGTGAACTTCTGGAGCAATCGATGTTAAAAGTTTAACGTGGTGAACTTCTAGAGGATTTCTGATCTATTACAAAATACCAACGAGTAGCGTGTTGCTGCTTCTCTGTATTAAACGTTCTCTGGATATCATACCAAAGAACACAGAATTAGAAAAACTAGTCTTGACATCTACCTCGCCGGAAGTAGTAAAATATTTAACAACCGCATTATTATTACTACCCCTAAAAATATGCACTACGCTCTAGCGGAACCGCACGATATACCATTTCCAGGGACCGTAACGGTTATAAGTTTTATTATAAAAATCACTTTTTAATCGTTATTAACTGAGTTTTATTTTTTTCTCGGAAAATAATCGTTACGTTTTAAGTTTTATTTTTTGCTCGGAAAATAATGGTTACGTTTTAAGTTTTATTTTTTGCTCGGAAAATAATGGTTACGTTTTAAGTTTTATTTTTTGCTCGGAAAATAATCGTTACGTTCTAAGTTTTAATTTTTGCTCGGAAAATAATCGTTATTTCTTAAGTTTTATGTTTTGTTCAGAAAATAAAACTTAATTTTTGCGTATGCGTATGCGCTTTTTTGCACTTTTTCTTTAGAAATGTGGTTCTCTTTGTTTCTGCCCTGGTATCTGTATTTTCATTACCCACTCCACAGTGGCGTTAAAGGTTCAATGCAGCCGCCCCCTGTCTATTCACGCATGCACATACCCATACCCGAAAATTAAGTTTTATTTTCTGAGCAAAAAATAAAACTCAAGAAATAACGATTATTTTCCGAGCAAAAAATAAAACTTAAAACGTAACNAATAAAACTCAAAATATAATGATTAAACTTGATTTTTATAAGTAAAAATTAAAAAATAAAAATCAGTGCCGCTGAAGGTACTCCGAGTAAGAAGAAATATATTGGTTTACTCCTTATGCACGTAGCCTTTCTCTTTCCGCGTGATTTTTTGAGTTGAAATTTCAAAGGCTAATCGTTATTTGCGGTCCCTGACCATTTCTTTAAATGAAATTACCCTGCAGGGAAAGCTATCAATTGTGAACCAGAATGCTACCAGTTTGCGTTTCAGCTCAACTAGTTCACGTTATATCCTTTTTCAAGGTTAACGACTGGTATTTTTAATACAACCCTAGAATACTAACCTTACTTTTTGTTCCTTTAATACTAACGTTCGCCTGTGAGACTACTTTGAAAAAAAGTACAAATTTTGTCTTTTTAAAACCTTAAATTTATTTAAAAAATGGGCTTAAACATATTTTATATGTCTTAAAAGTAAAAAAATAAAATAATTTAATAATTTTTTTAATATTAATAAAAATTATTCGTATTAAAAAATAACACATATTTTATAACCTTTTTCGAAGAGATCATTTTAAAAAATAAAAACAAATATTTAAAAGCGAACGAACTCAAACAATCCATAAATTACACAGGTTTACAAAAAAAAAAGTGTATGCATATTAAACCAAACCTATATATCCCTATGTTATTCGACATGCTGAATGCGAATCCGAGGTCCGTTAGCCTCCATCACGTCAGGCTCGTGGTCATTTGAAGGTCAAGTAGGTAAAAATTCATTGAATAAACCTGAAAATTCAATAAAATTCATCGGAATTTGACCTTGGGATGACCTTGGTATGACCTCCAGATGACGTTGAGGAATCAAGGGACCTCCATATTCGGTTTCAGTGGCAACAAATTTTTTTTTTAATTTTTATTGAATAAATTTTATGTCCTATTTGACCTTCAAATGACCTCGAAGCTGACACTATGGAGGTTAACGGACCTCGGATTCGGGTTCAGCGAATATAAAACCTTATGTATATGAATTTTCAGGTTTATTCAATGAATTTTTCCCTACTTGACCTTCAACTGACCACGAACCTGACGTGGTGGAGACTAGCGGACTTCGGATTCGCATTCAGCTTGTCGAATAACATAGGTTTGGTTTAATATGCATAAGCTTTTTTTTGTAAACCTATGTTATCTTAAAGATATTCGTATTTACTTTAAAATTTAAATGGAATTAGTTG
>NW_016157194.1:515889-522778 GCF_001687245.7 Rhagoletis zephyria
TTTTTCGCGGGTTTTGTGGGTTTTTGGCGGACCTATAAACTATAGTTGCGATGAAAAAATTGTTAAACAACCAACTAGGTATTATTACTGGGAATTTCCTACAGATAAGCAGAGTTTTCTGGTAGAAAAATATTGATTTTTAACTATTCTATACCATTTCCACGAAAAGTTGTTTTCCCCATATAAAATACATGGAAAACTTTGAGCGCTTTGAGCGACCTCTAGATATTTTTTTATTTCAAAATAAAAAAATAAGTGTACAATTTTTTTCGGTATAGAACAATTATAGGGCAGGGGTTCCCAAACGTTTTTCACCTCGGCACCCTTGTTGTGGTAAAAAAATTTCGCGGCACCCCTACTCTTCAAATGTCTACGAAAACAAGAAAACACAATGCAAACTTTATGCTCCTTTAGCTTTAATGTGAGGACTGAAATTATTTTGATGTTTTCATTATTTCCTTTAAGGTTATTGGGAGCTTTGACAGTTTTACCCTGAACTCATTTGACGCTGAAAGCTTGCTGATGTATTTGTTTTTAACCGACTTCACAAAAAGGAGATTATCAATTCGTCGGAATATTTTTATATTATTTTTTCCATGTATGTTACCGCATAACTTTGGACCACGTTAACCGACTACTATAATTCTTTTTTAAAGGAAAGCTGTTACCTGACAGGTGGTCTAATTTGGTTTAAATCCGATCATTGTATCATGAATAGATTAACGATACTCTTAAATTTTTAGATGGGAATTGAAATCGGTTTTGTTTTTTTTTTTGCTTAGAAATTACTTCTTTATGTAAGCATTTGTTGAAAATGCTGTCTCACATAGAACTGTAAAAGTAAGACCCCTATTATGAGTTGCATTTGATCTTCGACTGTGGTCGAAAGTGCTGATCGAACGAATTTTCTTTGGTATTATCAGAGAACGTACATATATGAACGTAAATGATCGTATGTAAATTTGTGCAAATTAAAAAGAAATAAAAAAGAAACGTGTTTATAAAACCGTGGTAAAAATTACTACAACGGAGTTCTGGTTCAACGATTCGTCAAAGGACGAGAGCTTGGTAAACTGGCCAGGAGTAGATAGGGATGCAAACGAAGCATCGATATTTTTGAAACATCGATAATATCGGTTCAAAATTCGATATTTGCCATCGATGTTTACAATTGCCTAAAATATCTAAATCGAAGATACATCGATGCCAGTTTCAACGATGTTTTAACATCGACTTTAGTGTGATTCAGACTTTAATTCAACTTACCCATTATGCTCCTAAATTTTTTTGACTGGCCATGAATTTTATTAACTTATTCTTTTGGGGAACATTCAGAAATGCCGAGTTTACTCGTATCTTTCGATAAAATGCTTACTTAATGGTTAAAAAAGAGCCGGGTTCCCGTTAAAATTTCAACGAAGTTGGTCCTTGGATTTTTAGTCTCAGCGAACTTACTACGGTAAGCATTTTTATTCTATTTATAGGATATAGGATATACAGGGAAATACATCCATATGTAAGTATTTTTCTAACTGAATTACGGAGAGTTGTAATTGAAAAGTTTTAAATTTTCCTTTTAATGTGACTACAACCTAACAAATTGTGAAACATCGAAAACCATCGATGTTTTTCTGGCGATGTATTTTAGCATCGATGTTCATTTTTCCGATGCATCGAAACATCGATGTATCGATGTTACCCTACAAAATTTGCATCCCTAGGAGTAGAAAATGTTTAAAAGGGGTTAAGCCCTTTAGCCTTTCGAATATATTTTGACATAAAATATATTTAAGGAATTTGTCTACAGATTTATTAAAAACTTCTGACTGTCTAAAAAGGCGTTTGTGAGCCGAATCTATTCAAAATATTTTAAAACTACCAACAGCATACGATTTTGTTCTCAGAGATCGTGCCAACTGAAGCCATCCTCAGAGTCAATGTTGGGAAATTATTCGACAATGTTTTTTTTTTTCAAACCTTCCCAGTTAACGCTGGTAATGCGCGTAAACGCTATGAATATAATTTTGACAGCCAATTTAACAAAAGCAATTTAAGTGAAAAATGATTTTACTTTTTTGAATTTTATATGGAAACTGCTACTGAAACCGGCTGCTATCAATTTTCTTAGCGTTAACTTCGAAGTTACATACGTCTTTCTGATTACTTTGTGTAAAGAACCAGAGATGTATTTTAATTTCGCAGGCCTTCGGGTTTTAAATTTAGTGGCGACACCTTCCTAGTCGCCAGGGAATACCGAGGGATCATACAGTGACTTCTCGTAGCGTTTTCTGCCTCTTGCTTCATCCTAGACATCGCTCCTTTCGTTTTTCCAACTACCGCAAATATCCGCACACTTGCTCCATTTCACATTGTTTTGTACAAATTTGTCGATAGCTTTAAAAATTTCGTCGGTAGTAGTATTTCGCTCATCAAAAGTTCTTCTTCGATTTGCAGTGCGAATGGGTACCTCACTAACACGAGAAGACTGCCTCTAAAATCGTGTTGATTCGCTCTTTGACAGTGTGATTGTGAAGTTCCAAAGAATAAGTAATATATACACGTGCGCGAAACTGCTGCGCTTGTTACGAGAACTACCCAGCCAGCAAAAATCGGAACATTAATCATAAAACGGGAAGAAAAGTGGATGAAATGCGGATTAGGTCTACAAAAGTACCGAAAGTGGTTGTGAAAAGTGTACGTTTTCAGCTATTTTTATGAAAAATTTCTTATTCAATTTTACGCTGACAAAACGTACTGGGGAACTACTCTGCAAGCTATTTGTGTTTTGTATGGGGTTTGATGAGCCGCTGAAGGTAATTTTAATAAAAATCAAAATTTTTTGATTTTCTGGCCGCCATGTTGAAGTTTGATCAAACCTCTTGCGTTGTATATGGAACGTCTAAAGTATTTGCCCGCACCACTAGCATACTCTAGCCACTAGCGGTACCCCAGGGTGCCGCGTCACCCACTTTGGGAAGGCCTGTTCTAGGTGGTGAGAGCATTCCGATTTTAGTTTTTCACATTAATTTTTGGACCACCCTAATGTTCATATGTTGAAAGAGAGAATAAATTAAAAGTCAATTTGATAAAATACAATACATATCAGAATATCGTTGAAACATTTTAAGATCTATTGCAAAATTTTAACAAACAAGATTAAACAAGCTGTACATTTAATTGACAACAAGTCTTTAATTCAATAGCCAAACTACATAACATAGACCTAAAATTCCTACAAACCGATTTTAACCATTATGTCAACAGCAACATACCCGGGTATGTTTTGCGTTTTCAAATTGCCATATCTTGGAAACTATATATCGGATTATTCTACACCATATTCTAGGATTGGACTATTTGGACCAAAGATCTGACTATTTTTCCAAATTTCCCCCTTGCAGCAACAGCTGCATACCCGGGTATGTATGTGAAAACGCATGCAAATATGTTGATGCATTATTCCGAATAAAATTTTTAATATAGTACAAGAATATAATGATGATGTATAGTAACCAATAGTCAGTACTAATTTGTACTGGAACCTTTTCCTGAAAAGTGTATATTAACCCAAAAAATTTGCAAGAGAGCACTCAATCGAGAGCGTAACAGCACGGGAGAGCTGGAAATTCTTGCCAGTGAAATTTTTACTAGCAGAAATTAGCTAGCAGAGGAAGAAGAAAAATAAATGTCAAAAGCCGCCATTTGTTGAATTGGTTTAGCACAAACAAAAGTAAAATGAGTGGAAATCAAAATATTAATGATGCACTGAACTGTGTAAGTGCTTGTGTGTAAAGCAAAGAGTTTAAAACTGATTTATAAATAGTAAACTGTTTACAGAAGAATATAAAAACGGTGCAACAACTATTCACTTGCAAGTTTTTACTAGTTTTGTGTTAATAACTTTTTCTGCTAGTTTTCTCTTCTTCTCAATTTTACACTCCATTTAGCTTTTACGCTCTCGCTGCAATATTTTACTGGAGAAGTTACTTTACAAACCTATTATAACACATGTAAAATAAAAAATAAAAAAACTACGAATAAATTGGAAATTATGGAAATTAGTAGAATGTTTTGCACAAACGAGTTTTTTGCTCAATATGCAGGCTGTTTTGTTAGGCGTCGTTTGGAGCATATATGTAACAATTAACCTTTGTTTTTATTCTGCCCATACTGTCACATTCTTCATCGCTTCCTAGTGCAAGATCCATTATCCTCAAAGGACCGCCGTTTATTGCTTCAATGGCGTTGTGCGTAGAGAATATTCTGCTTATTCGACTATTAGTAGCTTCTACTTCTATTTCAGGTTTCACCAGGTGCTCACTAAGTTGAAGAAGGAATATCATACGTCGGTTCGAAGACGCCTCCTGGTGTGGGTTGCATCCACGTAACTTATGTACATACGTAGCAAAGGCAGCCACATCCATAATATTATAAAATAATGGTAATGGGCATCTATTCATTCGCCGCTTGACTAAATATTCTGCTAAGTATTTAACCATGTTATAAACTTCCCCTTTGGTTATGTTGTGATCTTATATCAAAAGTGAATTTTTCGTAAGACCTCTTAATTCGTTTTTGTAATGCATTCCATTTTTTGCAGACCTGAGTATGTTGTGGGTTCGAAACTGGCAGGGGCGATCTCCCCCCAGAGCTCGAAAAAGCAAAATTTCGGATAAAATATGAAGATGAAACCAAAGACGATATCTACGAGCCAAATTGATAAGTATTATGTCAATTTATTTCTTTAGCTTTCGGTGCTATTATTGCACCCTCATCAGAATAATAAAAAATCTGTGCTAATATATATATGTGTGTTTAACGCAAATTAAGCTGCGGCACCATGGATTGTCCATCTTATTATACACACATATATGTATCCGCAACTTGGTCAAATTGGCGGTATGTTTACCCTGTTTCTTATGGGAGTAGCACGTAATAATTGTAAATCTTCCGGCATAATAAATTTAAAAATTGAAATTATTCCAACGAACAGCGAGCGAATTAAATATATTATCTCGGCCGAGAAATTTGAAAAACAAAATTGTTTAATTGGCAAAACATAGTAAAATTTATGGCTAACAGAGCGTAGTTTGCCAAAGAACGTAAAACAACTATAAAATTGTTAAAGCTGCCGGCGGTGGTAAATAAGAAGTATAGTTGCAGGCGCTAGTAAGGAAATCAACTTCAACAGTGTTAAATTGCCAAACTGTTAAGTTTTAAGCACTTCTGTTAAGAATTACATTATTTGGTTTCCTCACACAGGGAGTTATGGAAATACAGAGATACAAAAAAAGCCACGCATAATTCATATGCATGCATCTTAAAAGTGTACATTTAGCATTAAGTTACAAACACATTCCTAAAACAAAAGTCCAATGCAAAGTAAAATAAACCAGTTGTATACACTATAGAAATTAGAAAATTTTAATTGACAAAAAGAAGTACACGCAAAGGATTTCACAAAAATGTATTGAAATATTATTGTTTTTCAAAAGCGCCAAATTGAAAAATTAAGTGCCATTTTAAGTAAAATATGGCCAAAAATGGCACGGTTTGAGCCAAGTGGGCAGCCCTGTGTACGATGTGTTTCTTCTGGATACTGTTAAGGCGATGTGGATAATGCGGCATAGACGTGTGCCATGGAATGGGGAAGGTAAACGGAAAATAATATTCTATAATTCACATACCGAAGTGGTCAAAAGGCTTAGGCCCAATTTCAGATGGCCTACTTAAGTAGAGATTGTTGATTAACTTTCACTATTCATTTTCAGATCATACATTTAATCTGAACTTAAATGGCCAATATTGGCTATTTAAATATGAGATATGCAACCCTGGGTTTGTACCAAACAACCAAGATTGATTGCTAGGTTGTTTAATCAATCCCACCAAATCCCACCAAAAAATAATCAGCTGTTCAGTAGTGTTGGAAAACTATCGATAGTGTATACATTCGATAGTATCGATAGTGATAGTGCAAAATATTCGATACTATCGATACTATCGAAAGCTTGTTTTCACTTTGTCAAATTCAATTCCTTTTCTCGTCAAATATGTGAAAATACATTGTATAGAAATCGGTTAACGTGGTCCAAAGTTATGCGGTAACATACATAAAAAAATAATATTCCGACGAATTGAAAACCTTATCCTTTTTGTGAAGTCGGTTAAAAAGAGCTCGTGTATTTCAATGACACATTTCATAACAAAAAACATGTTATATGTATCTTTTATAGTCCATTTCTAACAATGTGGACAAAATAAGCAACTATCGATAGTGCTAAGAAAAATTCGATAGTGGCGGCAATATGAAACCATCGATACTATCGATAGCCCCATCGATAGTTCTCCATCACTAGTTTAAGAGCGTACAAATGTACAAATCCGTACAGATGTACAAATTGTGTGATCTTCACTTAACAGCTTTCTTGGATATACTTATCAATTTCAATGAGCACATTGATACTAAAATCTATTTCGTCAAAGATCATATCAGTAAAAGCGATGTCAAATATATTTATTGTCCAAGCGAGAATATGATGGCCGACATGTTAACAAAGCCTTTACCAGCGGTTAAGTTAATCAAACTACGTTCAGCTGCTGGAGTACTTCTCAATTGAGGAAGGGTGTTGGATATACTTATCAATTTCAATGTACTTGTAATATTTATACTTTTCTAGTTATAGTTCGATCTACACAAAGAAGCTTTTATTGAACTATCAGTAGTCTTTCAATTGGAGAAAATAATTTTTTTCATTACGTTGTAAATTTCCATTCAATAAAGAACTGTTCCTGTTTTTATATAAAGTCCACTGCGTATTANTATATATATATTATATATTATTGTTCGGTTTTGCAAATAATTTGCTGTGACAATCGCTTCTCCCCA
>NW_016157195.1:0-19257 GCF_001687245.7 Rhagoletis zephyria
GAAAAAGGCCTTTGGAGGAGTGCTGCTCTTAGAGTTGAGTGCGACTCAAAGACACCTGAGAAACGAGATCGGGGATAGGCATGTTGATTGTTGCCAGTCTGAGTACGTTCTATAAAATTGGAAGCTGTAATATTACGTAACATCATATTCGGGCTAGGCAACCCAAAATCGCGTGTTCCTGGACAGAAGCTGCAAGTCAAGAAGCTAGCTGTGCGTAAATTAATTTTCATTACTCTACTTCTGCCCCAGTCGTTCGGCTAAAATGTATTGCAGACAAGAATCTATCACAGCGTTGACCAAGTATGCGGCGATCATCCTACGCTGCAGCCTTAAGTAACGAACTTTTCATGAGCATGTTCGAAATAATATAAGGTTGATTAAAAGCTGTTTATCGACGACTGAAGGCTTTCTCGCCCACTATCCACCGCCGAGTCCTAGGCACTGTAAATTCTTCACTTTTTTAAGTGTTCCGGAAAAAAAGAAGCCTAGTATACATATGTACACATGTACCATGTAGTATTGATTTTGCGAGAAAATACCACCATTGAGACTACCATTAAGTACTTAATCATAACTTTTAAATTACCAAATATTTGCTACTCAATATTTATGACGACTGTGGTACACATGGATCAGTAGCTACAAGCAGCCTAAAAGCACTGGAATTCGTTTGGCATGGTCGGTCTACCAAATTTCTTTTTTTAGTTTTTAATGAATGCTAAAAAAATTCGGTAGACTTCATTCAAGTTTAAAATTCAGATTCATTTAGAGTTTCTCACAATGCTATATTTTGTGCCTTAAACTAATGTGTGCGTATGTATGTACGAGTATTGTGCAGCATATCTAATTCACTTAAATTTGCACAAATATTTAGGCGCCACCAGAAAGACAGTAGCTCTCCAAAAAGTACAAGAATTTCAGTGATTCACAACAATTTGAAGGAGCAACGGCGTTGACTTGAATTGGACATTATCGGCACTTTGTATGTACTTCTTTTTCACAATGACATTCTGAAGTTTTTTTTCAAATTGCTTCCGTTGAAATTTGGTACATTTTTAATTTTTGCGTAAAAGAATGAAATGCTGGAAGAAAGGGTGGCAGGCGCCACCACAAACATTGGCAGACAGATGTAGGTAAGAGTAAATCCAAGTGCGTGTGTATGTTTGTATATTAGGGTGGGCCAAAAATGCGTGCGAAAAAGTAAGGTCAGCATTTTTATGCTCTCACCCCCTAAGATTCTTCCGAGCAAAAATATACCCCTGGCTTTTTTTTTGAAATCAAAAATTTTTTAGAGGTCGCTCAAAGCGCTCAAAGTTTTCCATGTATTTTATATGAGAAAAACCACTTTTCGTAGGAATGATATAGAGTTATTTCTCTGCAGAAGATTCCCAATTACAATACCCAGTAGTTTATTTAATTATTTTTTCATAGTAACTATAATGTATAAGTCCGCCAAAAACCTCCAAAAACCCCAAAATATCCAATGGGGCCACCAATAAAAAATCGTTGGTATTAAAAAATGGATTAAATAAGAATTGGGTATTATTATTGAAAGTTTTCTGAAGAGAACCAGAGTTTTCGGATCGAAAAATATTGATTTTAGAAGATTTTATACCATTTCTAAAAAAATGTGCATTTTTCCCCATATAAAATAGATGGAAAGCTTTGGGTGCTTTGAGCGACATCTAAATATTTTTTTATTTAAAAATAAAAAATAGGGGTATGTTTTTACGGTATAGAACAATCCTAGGGGGTGTGACCATTTAAATTACGACTTTGCCTTTTTTGTAACCCCCTATTATACGTACATATATACTACATGCATACATATCTACATATATTTGTATGTGTATAAGCATGAATTCAGGTACAAATTTCATTAAACTTTGTGTGCCTTTTTATTGTGACTGCCGAAATTCATGAATGAAATTCCAAAAAAAAAAAAAACGCAGTACAAAACAATTAAAACCGACAGAGTTTTAAATGAAACAAAATAACAATGTTTATGGTTTGACTTCGGGGGCAGGAAGGCATCTTTGAAATTAATTTTCCAAACACTCAAAGATATATTAACAAAACTAAGCCAGTTTTGGGAGGGGTATGAGAATAGAGTTGAAAAAAGTCCAAGCAGGAAGACAGAGTTCCGCATAAATAACACGTGGTTACGGGCTCCTAATTCTAACTAAAGACAATGCTTGTAAGCCGTCCGCTTCAGCCGCGTAATCGCTATTCGTACTTCCTCGGTGGGGGCAGGCGGAGGGACTCCGTCTCCATCGTAATCGGCTGGTCGCTCGGGTTTGTCTTCTCCACTACTTTCAGTGCTGCTGCCATTAAATTGGGTAGAAAAGTGTTCCCTTCCTAGTTAAAGTAAGTTCTTTACGTCGGTCAGTAGATCGCCGTGGTAGTTCTTACGAGAATTCGCCCAGAAACCTTCCGTAAGTCGCCCAAAATTTTTGGGTGGTTTTCCTGTCGACCGGCATTTCAAGCTCTGCTCACTGCCGTATTTCGGACTCTCTTTTATCGCTTCCGTCGTTAGTTCCCTATAACGGTCCCACATGGTTCGCGTTGCCACCGATCGCGTAGCCCTGTAGGCGGCATATTTCTTTTTTACAGGGCTCGCTAAAATCCGACTACTTCTGCGATGGCGGTACTTAATTAGGCGGGAAATGTGGTTCCACTGCTCGAAGATGTCGGTTTGTTTATGAGTGCTCTCAGAAAGCAGATGCGAGAGTCGAGTGGTGAATGCATTGGCCGTCTGTTGTGATTGCAACTTTTCGCCGTTTAGATTTTCTTGCATTGTTGGGCGTAAATTTTTGGCTGCTTAGAGGTGGGTGCATATCTTGGCTGCAAGGAGATAGTTGTCCGAGCCGAATTTCGGCCCTCGGTGTGTCCGTGCATCTAAAATACTGGAAGCGTGGCTTCCTTCTACCACAACATAATATATTTGGTGTCTCGTTTTATGATCTGGAGACAGCCACCTAACTTGATGGATAATTTTTTGCCTGAACCTAGTAGTACATACTACATAATTTTTTTTTTATTTTTAAAAGAAAACCACTATATTGGTGCTCACAGTATATCGTTGTCTAGCTGATGTTGCTGGCCATCATTGTAGACAACGGTAATAGCCCTGGTCGATCGAGCGGTATGAAGCATTAAGTGGAATAATTTTGCAGTATACTTTTAGCGGCTGCATTAAAACAAGAGTTCCGGAAATCGGCTTAACGCATAATTAAAAAAAGGTTTCGCTGTCTTCGGACATTTGTACATTTAAAAAAGTGGGCATGGCAGAAATCATCGAGAAATCAATGGCATGATATTGTAACAATTGGAGAATGAAAATGTGTGAGAAAACTGAGATTAAACGCATCTCAATTGCACACACTCAGCACATTAAGACCTGCATGATAGCTGTCGCAGTTGCTCACAGACGAGCATAACTTCAAGGAATTGTTTGGCGATGGTAAACCACCTTTCGGACGAATTTTTTCGCTCCTTCATAAGGAATTTTCAACGCAGTGTACCTCTGCAGGTGAACATGCACCAACGAGCAGACCAAGGTGTGTATGTTCTTCTAAGAGATTGTGGCGATAGTTTTTCGATATGCACGCGTTGTCAGTCACATTGATTACCTCAAAAAGGGTAAAACCATTACAAAAATTCATGAATTTTGTGACGAACAGCTTATTTATCAAATTTCTTCACCAGATTTACATAGCTCCATGCGACTTTTTTCTGTTTCCAAATCTGAATAACTGCGTGAATGGTAAGAGATTTGGGTATGTGCATTATTCCAATTCAACAGCCTTTGAAGAATTTCCCCCAGACTTTCCGCTGTTAAGATGCTTGTATCCTTTCCCCAATTGTAGACACAGAACAGAGTAGAGGATCATAGAGCAAAAGCTGCTTTTTAACAACACTGGATTTTATAGCCAGGGTGGTCATTACAATCTTTTACACTGCGCCCGTCAAACTTTGTCTCCTTCAAAGATTTAAAAAAAATGCCCAAAATTCCTTATATGTGTTCATACATATAAATGCGGTCACCATTGCTTCACTGTCAGTTTAGTTCGAGCCCTAACCGCCAAAATAACGTAAGCGAAATTTTTTTCAAAATTTTCTTTTTGATTCAGAAATGCATCTATAAGCTCTCGGAACATTTCCGCATCAAAAAGAAAATTTTGAAAAATATGTCGCTTACGTTATTTTGGCGGTTAGGGCTCGATTTAATAGTGAGTATCTTTTCGAGAATAAATCGAATTTCAAAAAATTATTTATTTGCTTATATGTATATTTAGTCAAAAACCGCCAGCTTATTTACGTACAATTATAGCGGACTAGAGTTGCCATGTCGCGCGTAAATACAAATATATGTATGTACTTTAATATAGATATATATGTTTGTGTAATGCACATATATCTACCGTATGTTTGTTTATTCGCCGCCAGTGTTGATTGTCAATTGATTTTGCGGTCTTTTGAGTGATCATTGAATAACACTGCCTTTACCGCAACTACAAATAAAATGCGTATTTTTTGTCCTTTTGCTACTTTGTTTTTTTTTTTTTAATTTTTTGCTGTTCGTAATAACATCACTGTTATTCTTGGCTACTGTCGCTTGCTGCTGCTGACGCCTGGCGCTTTGGTTAGAGCCACACCCACTTTTTAACACCTTTCATGCTTTGCCAACGGTAAACTAGCAATAACAACTACAACAAAAGCGATTACTAACGCAAATGTTGCGGTGTTGGTTAACTTCAACAGTTTTTTTGTTGTTGTTGTTGTGTTTTGTTTGACAGTTTTGTTATTTATGTATGTGCGCATGTGTATGTGGCTCCAAGTTTTTTTTGCATTTATGGGCGTTTGTTTGTTTTCACAATGTTTACATTTTTGCATTTTCAACAAAAAATTTTTTTGTTTGATTTGCATAAAAATTTGTTGTTTTTGTTATAAATATTCAGTTGTTGCTGCAGGCATAACTATACAAACCTACATATACATAGAAACCTACATATATATTTATGTGTTTTCTGTGTGATTCTGTGTTAGTTTTGCTAACCAAAGTGTTGATTTTGCTGCAAATATTATACATGCAAGTAAACTGATTTTTGTGTGGCTACCGCGCAATATTTTCAGCAAAAAAATTTTGTGGATGAAATGCAAAACACTAATATGGATCAAAATAAAAATTCTCCCTGCAAAAAAAAATGTGGTTTTGACGACTTTCGGAACAGCTTGCTGATCTTTAAAATTTCTTTTATATAAAATAAATCTTGTTTGTGTCAAATTAGTCAGGGAATGACCCATAAAAAATCCGTATGGTTCAGAAAATATGCTAAAAAGAATTTTCGGCACTACAAAAAAATGTATACATACATAGCTCATTTTCAAAAATAAATAGTCCTTTACTTACAAAAAAAGTTGCGTAACAAACGTTGCTAACGATGGGATACATATTTTTTAACTTTAGTATTCAAATTGCTACGCCCACTTCTATAGGTTGTCGCCTTAATCTTCCCGAACAAACAATTTTACAGGATGGGACTCTGCCGGAATACAAGTAGTACATACAAGTAGTTGGGGAGGTTAGGAGTCAATGCTAGAGAGCAAGACGAACTACCAGCGATCTAGAGATAGCAACTACTTCATAGAATGTGGAAAACCATACCACCCGGGGATCCATTTAGCTTTAGGTCAATATGCTTCCTCAACTCAGCAAATAAAATCCTAGAGCATATACATATAATTGCATAGTGGCTCGATGTGGAAGTACACGAGAAAAGCAGCGTCTGAGAAAATCTGTTTGGCTTCAGGAAAGGTAGATCGAGCAAAGGAGTACTGCTCAATTTTAACGCTAGACATAAAGAATGCCTAGTTGGGTAAAAATATTAGACATACTCTTTGAAATTGGCATATCGGACTAGTTGCGAAGATTAAAACGATCTATTTCCACTGTCGAACATTGAATAAGGATGCAAAAGGACCGAAAGACTCCATGCTTGGCCCACGGTCCACTTCTGTGGAATATTATGCGTGATGGTGTCCTTAAATTTCAGTTACCAGAGGGTTACAGCACAATAGGTTTTGAAGATGACATTGCAATCGCTTTAGTAAAGGTTTGGCTAAACAGCGTTGGACTGCAACTTGCAGACCATAAACGATCACGTTCAACAAGGGGCATTGGACACATCACTGTATGCAAGAGCTACAGCATTGGCTAAACAGAAAGCATCGCGAGGTGGATTTTTATCTCTGCCAATTTCTGAGTGGGCACGGCTGTATGCCTTTGTTCAAATACATGCCCGACGACGATCCGTTTTATGACCACTGCGGAAATAGTGTAGAGGAGGGCTTCTTCGAATGCCCGCAGTTCAGCTATCAGAGAAATAAACTAAACTCAGCAATAAATAATGACTCCTCACCGAGGTCTTTAGCGAGGAGTGGCGATTAATCGCCATCTCCCCTACGAAGTAATACTTAGCGGTAGTCCCAAGGGTAGTGGAGTCTTCGTTAAGCAGGCTTTTCGAAGTAATAAACTCTGTAGCATCAAAAACGTTGAGGTATGTGGATTTTAAAATATTTATTCGAACTGAGTATTGGGAAACATACCGAGCCCTAACCGCCAAAATAACGTAAGCGATATTTTTTTCAAAATACTGCTGCATCAAAAGGAAAATTTTGAAAAAAATGTCGCTTACGTTATTTTGGCGGTAAGGGCTCGATACGTATTCCGCAGTAGCTGAGTGTACAGAGGAGAATGTTACTTCTATTTGTTAGCTTTCAGGAGGTCTAAGGCTCGAATGCCTCCATACACAACACATTTAAATTATACAAAAAGTATTTATTAAAAGTGTAATAATTGCTGAATTTTAAAGTAGTTTTTTCTTTGGTTTTCTGTAACTACGAGTTTCAGAATGAAAGCGCATTCAACGTAAAATTTAATCAGAAAAATTTCCAAAAAAAAACAGCCGAAAGAACGTTCGCTTTGTCACCATTTTCGGCAATTTTCTTTGGATAAGTACGTTTCGGATGCACACTTTGGTGGGAGAATGGATCCGAAAAACGACCGAAAACGGAATCGGAAAACGGACGAAGCATCTAGTTTTTATACGCAATTTTTTCCATTTTCGAATGCGTTTGTGGATATTTTGACGACTTGGACTACATACATAGATAATCTATGCTCTGAGAACTTCAAAAAATTTACGCATTCAAAGAAGGTGTCTGAAATCGAGTGCTAGAATCATTGACCGTAATATGCAGAGCAATTAAAAAAAAAACCCTGTTAACTTTTTACTTACAAACTTCTTACGGTGTTGTAAGGGTACAAGCATTTGTATATACATACATATGTATATGAAAGTACAAATGACTTCAGCTGGAAACCGACATGTATGTATATGCTTGTATATAATACATATGTTTATACTATCTCGCCCCCGCCAGGCTTATTTAATAATTCCAAAGGCATATCGAGGGCAACTCCAACGACTTCCGCTTGTCACTTACAACGGATTCAACTAACCATAAAAGTATATAAAAAGAAATATATAAGTTAACTAAAAAAAACACTCGTTGCGATGTATTTTTGTGCTCATTCCCTGGTATTATACATATCTTTATACAAAAATGTAAGTCGAGCTCCTACCAACATACAGATGAACTACTTTACTTAGCCAAACACCAGCATAACTCATGTTTCCGTGCGCTGAAATTTAGCGGTCTGAACATTGCTGCAGAGCGAATGAAAAAAAGTTAAATAAACGGCAAAAAATAAATAAAATATATACCTTGCGTATGTACATACAAATAACTCAAAAACTAAAAAAAAACAAGAAAATGTTGAACTCTTTGCCCCCTACAGTTTCATTTTGTTACAATTATATTAAACGCTTTAATCAACATTCAAATATGTATATAAATTTGTAATATATGTGCATATGTATGTATTTATGTACACATGTATGTACGTCTTTAATTTGCTTCTCGCTCACTGGTTGGCTGGCTAGCTTTTATTGGCGGTATTAAATGCCAGTCACGTTTTAAGTTGGCAGATAGAAAACTTGCATATCTCGGGGCAAATTTGTTTATTTTGCTGTACACAAACACACAAATGTATGTACATATACATGTATGTATATGTGAATATATTAAGGAATTTGTATTTTTGTATATGGCAGGAAATAATGTTTTTGATATGTAATTTAAATGTTTGTAACTAAGAGCATATATTTTTATTTATATAAATAGGACATTAACAAAATAGGGCAATTCTAGATTTGTTTTGTTTTTTCTTTATTTATTTTGTTTTTCTTTTTTTCAATTGAATTCTCCTTTAATTTCTAGACTTGAAGTTTTAAAAAGGAGGAAATATAATTTTAAATTTCATTAAATTTTTGATTAAACGTAACACTTCATTAATTTATTTTTATTTTTTTAATTTTTAGATGCTATTCTTTTAAAAAGAATTTTTTTCTTTCATTTAATTTTTAGTTACTTAATTGTTATGTTTTTTTGTTAATTCTTTTTTCTTTTTTAGTTAATTTTTCTTTAAATTTTTACATTTTATTGTTTATGGAAGAAAGATATTTTATAAGTTTATTTAATTTCTATAAATTTAATTTATTTTTCTTTTGTTAATTTCATTTTATTAAATTTAGATTTTATTGTTTTAGAAAAAAAGCTACATTTTTTCATTTCATTTACTTTTTAGGCACTTATGTTATTTTTTTGTCTTTTTTTTAATTTAGTTTTCTTATAATTTTTATATTTTGTTTAAAAATTGTAATTTTTTTTTTTAATTTGAATTTTAATTTTTGTTTTTTTTTTTGTCGAAACTTTTTTCTAATTTAGTTCAGTTTTATTTTTTATAAAAAAAGAAACACGTTTTTTCATTTAATTTTTTCAAATGTTTTTGTTATTTTTAGCTTTTTTTTAATTTCATTTCCTTTTATTTATTAGTTTGTATTGTTTTAAAAAGAAAAAAAAAATTTATGTATATGCCAGAGTTTCCCTCGAAGAATCATATTAAAACTCGTCGTTAAAGGATTCATAAAGGATGCAATGCAGATGAGTTAAAATACTGAGGGTCTTCCACTTAAAATCTCTATTAACCTGCCGAGAGAGGTTTTCATGTAAGTTAGTAAAGCCAGGGATGCACGTAATTTCCGAATCATTTTCGACTTTACTACCTTAGGCCCTAACATTTTTAATGTCCGTCTCACTGTCAAAGAATATAGTGGCGTTGCCTGACGGAGACCTACCTATTCCCTATGAAACAAGCCGCCTTCTCTATGGCAAATTTGGACTTGCCCTAGATTACGCGGGGTAGCATGTCGGATAGACAGTATGGCTTCAGGAAAGAACGTAGCGTAGAGGATGCTTGGCTGAATGTTCAGAGTGTAGTACGGGGGAGTGTCAACAAGTATGTCCTTGGCATATTTGTTGATTTTAGGGGGGCTTTTGACCACCTACGTTGGGACAGAGTCATTGAGCGTTTGGAAGAGCTGGGGTGTGCAGAGATAGCTCTCTGGCGGAGTTATTTCTCCGATCGCAGAGCTACCATGGTTGGTGTTGCGGGGACTGTTGACGTCGATGTGGCTCGTGGCTGTCCGCAGGGGTCAATCAGTGGTCCATTTATTTGGAACCTTATGATGGATTCCCTGCTTTGGCAACTCGAGCCAGTCTGCGGCTTTAGTGCGTACGCTGATGACCTTCTCGTTTTGGCGGAAGGAAATTCCAGGTCAGACATTGAGAGGCAGGGAGAACGGCTGCTTGAGATCGTCGGTAGGTGGGGGCAACGTATGGGGGTCGACACTTCGGTTGGCAAGACGGTAACAATGTTACTCAAGGGGAAGCTATCGTTGGGACGTACACCGGTGGTTCGCGTCAACGGGGTCAGTCTTAGATATGTGACGCAAGTCAGGTATTTGGGGCTGACCATCGGGGAACGCATGAGCTTTGCTCCCCACCTGGTGTGTCTTAAGGAGCGCCTTGTTGGTGTTGTGGCAAAGGTACGTCGCATCCTGAGATGTGAATGGGGCCTCGGCCGGCGTGCTGTTCGTGCCATCTATCGGGGCCTATTCGTGGCTTGTGCCACTTTTGGGTCCGCTATTTGGTACGAAACAGTTATGAAGGTTGCAGGTCGCCAGAAGGTCCTATCCTGTCAGAGGGTATTGTTGCTGGGTTGTCTTCCGGTGTGTCGCACTGTTTCTACGGATGCGCTTCAGGTATTGATGGGAGTGCCTCCTCTTGACCTGGTGGTTATTGCGAGAGCTGTGACCTTCAGGATGAGAAGAGGCATGAACATGTTGCCGTTGACTGGGTGGGTTACGGACGGTGACTTGGAGAGGGGCTATCTTGAGTGCAAACGGTTGTTGGATGACAGAGTGCGTGGTATGTGGCAAGAGCGTTGGGATGGTAGTTCCAATGGTCGTGTTACATACCGCTTCATTCCGAGTGTAGGGTTTATGGGAGAGAATCCGGACTTCGGGCATTGCTTGAGTTTGGATTTTCTACTAACGGGGCATGGTCCTCTTAATGCTTATTTGCGTAAGAGGAACCTCCATGACTCTGAGGGGTGTGAGTGTGGAGCGGAGCTTGAGGATGTCGAGCACGTGCTTTGCGAATGCCCGAGATACTCGGACTTGAGGAATCTTGACAGCATGGGGGTAAAATGGACGGATGGACGGTACGACTTCGGTAGTACCCTCTCCACACATTTGACGATAACGAACTTGAGGAATTTCGCACGTGAAGTTTTTAGAAGGCGAAGACGAGTCGAGTAGGAAGGTGGATGGGGTGATGGCCACCAGTCCAGAGTTGTATGGTAACTCAACTGGTAGTGGCTTCGGCCACGAGGTCTGACCGGAGACTTAATTCTGGTACCACGGGGAGCAGTTGCCCTTGGAGCTTGCTCCAATCTGCTCGTGCGGCTTGGCCCTACGGTGGCTCACCTTTAAACCCGAATGCGGGGAGAGTCGTGTTGGCTCGATGTGGAGTTGCATTGCAACCGGGTGCCGGACCCATAGCACGGCAGAGGTTTAGATAGGCCTCGAACCCTACCAAGGTGGTTAGTGTGTCCATTCCGCACTGCCAAATGGTACCGAGATGCTTGCATTTCGGGGCGCTGATCTTCGCATTGAATTAATCCGTTGAGCCTTACGGGCTCCGTGGAGATTGGACGGCATTGGATTGCTGCAGGTACTCACGTTAAACCTAAAACTACATCTGCCCTAGATTAGCCGGCAGATCGCCAACTACCACTGTCATATTTGGCATAAGTCCTTAAAAACTTGGTAAGCGTGTAACTGTAAGGCTTTTCAATAACCGCAAATTAGTTAATTTCTTATCCATTTAATTTGTTGTTCAATTTTTCTGATCGCATTATGCAATTAAACTTTTTTCTTCCGTTCCATTTGTACCTCAAAAGTTCATAACTTTCTCATGGGTTTTTTGAACACTCAACGACTTGACATGAACGATGTGGATGACCAAAGGCAAAGCCACAAATAATACCGCCTAGGTGTAGATACTTATGTAACAAGCATACTTATGTACTTAAATATTTTCATTTATAGTTTTAAAAACTTAAAATAGTATGCAGGCAAGCACGTATTTATGTATATATGTATGTATGTAGATATGTATAAAATATGTAGTATTTGTTTTAAAATTTATTCATCCAATACTTGCCAACAAGCACGTCTTATAATTACTGCCTTGTAATTGTCTCTGCCACTCTCTTTAATTTAAAGTATTTTATTGTAAATTTATTATGTGTGAGCCCACAAACAACGAGCCAACTAACTTGGCTTTTAATCTATCACATTTACTTTAAATATGTCGGTTAAATTTTTTCCTTAAGCCACACAATTCACTCAATTCCCTCAACTCAACCCACCGACCGACGCGCGATAAGAACGTGCAATATGGCGGCTAACCACCGTTGCTCATCATCGCTTTGGCCCATAAATTAAACAATTAACCATTAAGAAAAATTACCGCAGACGCGTGACGAACGGCAAAGAAAATAGGAATACCTACTAATATACGGATATTTGTCTTTTTTTTCTTCTTTAACAAATTTATCTATTTGTTTTACTATGTATCTGGTGGCTAGGAATTTCGGATATTTTAATTTACTACTATTTGTCGCTTGAAAGCTTGGGAATTCTTCGCCGGCACGCTGTGCGTGCGATCTTTATGCGAAAACGATTTTATTATTATTTTTTGTTTTTACTTTTTATAAGCGTGAAATCGTGTGAATCTCTAACGGTTCATTATTGTAAAGTTAATGACATTTTATGCGCATTTTTAATGGCCGCTTTTTTGCTTATACGAATACTAATATTTAGATATTTGTAGTTATAAGGCGGTGGTGGGCATAAGCTTGCCCGCGGGCAAAGCTCTTTAAAGCTTTCTATACTAAATGTATAATATGAGGTAACATTTTGTTCTTCGGAAAAGTTTCTCAGACTAGATATTTTTTTGTGGATTATGCTTTTGTTTTGATATAAACCTTATATTATAGGGGATATAAGTAAGAAGAACTTTGAAAACGCGAAAATTCTGTTTCAATGGTACTAGTACAGTCAAAGAAAAGAAAATAAATTTTTTTAATTAATTAATAATTGACAATTACCGCACCGCTGCTACTAGTAACCAGTTACGATCACCCGGATTTCTAGTACAGGCTCCTAATTTTGATAAAAGCGGGGTATAAAAAACAAAAAAGAAATTTTAAAATTTATTAATAAATTTATTTAGTTATTGTTTTGTTATACATAGAGGCGCCTCAGGCGTAGGTTGAATAAGGAAATGGTTTAGCAACAAATGTTTAAGTTTTAAGAGTTGACTAAGAATCAAGCTTTTGGAAAATATACCCACGAGATCGCAGGTGAATATCTTCTCGGATAGCCAAGCGGCCATTCAGGCACTCCCTTCTTTCTTTGTTAGATCTCAACTAGCGGAGGATTGTAGGAGAGAGCTCGCCTATATTTATAGTCAATACGAAATTACCCTGATATGGGTCCCGGGATATAGGGACACTTACGACAACGATGCAGCGGACGAACTAGCAAAGTGCGGCTCCGCACTGAATGTGTCCCACGCGGTGGACATGGGCGCCTCGCTCAGGGAGATCAAAGCAAAAACTACCGAAATGTGAACGCCAAGCAGGAGTGGAACCACGCAGTATCTCGGAGGATTACCTGACAGAGGCTAAATTTCTTAACACCAGTGTGACAATCCACTTAAACCAACGTACCAACCAACAACGGCGTTGGATACAGGTTTAGTATCATATTTAGCACATATGTGGGAACTGATATACAGTGCCCCGAATGTACATAAATTGGCTAAGATCAATTATACCAATATTACCATGGGGCATTAAAAGCCAAGAGGGTGAAGAGAGGGGACTAGGATTAAGTTGAAAATTGAGAGATAACCGACTGTGCCCAATCAACGAACAGCGTCGAATTTTGACGTTGAGTCAATTTCGGAAGAGATTCTGGGGGATGCATCAAGTTGGTGGTTTGTGGGTGCAACAAACTTTTACTTTCATTAGTTGTATATAATATTGAGAAGAGTGAACAACCAGTTGATTGGGAGTTTAGCACACCTTTAGGCACCAGGTGTTGTAAGTCGATTAAACAACCATTAATTTCTACATCAAACGGGACAGAAGGCCATCTCGGCGTCAATCAAAGAATGATCGACTACAAGATGGCATTGATTGAAGTGGAGTCGGCGAGAGGAAATATGTGTGGCGAAATGAAATGATCGTTAATTGCAGATTAGAGAATCCCGGTGACCGTGGAAAGGAATTTCCCCACAACCAAAATTACTAAGTCATCCGCATAGGCNCCCCCCTATAGGAATATAGCTAAGGAGGAAACTTGCCCTAAAAATTGTCGTTAGCCAGGGAGTTACCGTGGCATTTGTTCGTTGTAGCATGGCTGGAAAGATTCCATCCGGAACCGAAAATTTGAAGGGTTGGAAGGATCTGATAGCCCAAACTACTTTCTGCTCAGTGAAGATTTTATCAACTGGACTGCCCTGCCTACGGGTACTAGGGTGTCCTGTCACAGGAGTGACTGTGTCCCCTGCGCTGCCGGACCCAGGGAAGTGGAAATCCATCAGGTGTTCTAGCATTTCAAGGCTGCTTTCGGTATGCCCTCCTCCTGGCTTCTCCAGGAAACCGGGAGGAGTAGGGTTTTTTGAGAGGCACCTTCTTAGTCGCGCGGTCTTTCCAATTTGTCCTACGAAAAAAAAAAATAATAATATGTATATATATTTTTTTTTTAATTAAATGAGATTAAGATTAAGATTTCATTGTTATACGAATGACATCTAAAAATTAAATTAGAAAAAAAAAAATTAACGAAAAAAAAGAAAAAATTACTTAAAGTTTTAATTAAATTTTGTTAAATTAAAAAAATTTAATTAGAAAAAAAAGTTTTACGAGAAATAAGAAAATATTACTTAAAAAGAAATTAAAATTGAAAAGGTTTTTATTAAAAAAATCTAAAGATTAAAGGAAAATTAATTAAAAAAGACAAGGGATAAAATTAAAATAATAAAGTTAATCCTTAAAATTAAATGAAATATAAAAAATATATTCTATTTTTCAAAACAATAAAATCTAAGTATTAAAAGAAAATAAAGTTAACAAAATAAAAACCAACTAAATTAACAAAAGACAAAAAAAAAATAAATAAAGTTTCTAAAAATTTTATGAAATTAAAATTTGTTCCTTTTTTAAAAAATAAAATTTAAAAACTTAAATCAACTTATATTAAAAAATATAAAAGAAAATGTTAACCAAAAAAATTTCGCTGCCTGAGGAATCAAACTGAGATCCCTCTTTTTGGGTCGAAATTTTTTTTACCGACTCAAATGCCTTGAACTTTGTTAAACATTAATGGATTTCAACCATTTCTTCACGCAGATGTTAGTAATTCTTGCCTTTTTGATTTTTTTTTTATGAAAATTTTTTCGCAATTATATTTCGAAATGTAATACATAAATACAATCGAGCTAACTCCCTAGTAGCAAATTTTTTTTTTCGGAGATATGATTTTTTATTAGAAAAAAATACATTTTTGAGTTACATACTACAATTTGATCAATAATTTTCACACGAAAGACTATTATTTATTATTATTATTTTATTTCGAATATTTCGTGTGAAAATTATTGACTAAATAGCATAGTGTACCTCAAAGAGAAAAGACTTGTTACTAACTTAGACAGAAATGCCTTTTAATCTCCACATCGGAGGATTCATCTAGCCCACACTTCTAGCTAAGGCGTAACTACTATTTTGGAAAGTTTGCTCCGCTGGACATTTCTAGTATCAACGCTGCAAGGATGCTTTCAAAAGGGGCGATTATTTAGAGAAACCCAACCGAAAATTTTCCAATACCCGCAGCCAATGCCTTGACAAGTAACAATTTAATGAAGTCATAATTATAAAATCTCAAACAATAGCAGCAAGTAAATGGAAAATCATCGAAATCGACAGTGAAATAAAAGAATTTGTGAAACAATAAAGGAAATCAAAAACAGATACCTATTGACTGATTGACTGATGTGGGGGGGGTGCGCGTGCCGCAAAGCAACTTAAATCGAAACGGAAACATATTAGGAAAATAACCGCATGCATACTATAAAACTAACAATAGCCGACGATTTGAGAATAGAAATAAAAGGTGTAAAGTACGAGTAACACCTTTACAGAAAATCAAAAATTTAGAAAACAATTGTTCCAATACTTTGGCATTGTGGCGCGCCATTAATCCCTTCAAAGGATGTGGCGTGTGGCTGACGCACGCACGTACAATTGGTATTATATTCGTACGATAAATGAATAGTCTTTGTATAATTGGTTGTTGTTGTTGTTGTTGCTGCCGCTTTTAGGCATCCAATTGCCACCGCTTGACCGGCACCACTCGCTTAGCTGGCAATTGTAACCATTACAAATTGTTGTGGGCGTTAAAAATCCGCTTACGATCACAACTCTCGATCTATTTTCACGCACGCAAGGACTCACACATACACATTTCATTTCCTCCAAGCGCGCAGATGAATGGATTTTCTATTTTTCGTTTGGTGTTATTTTTTTTTTCTTTTTTCAATTGTTTATAGCGCCCTTTTTAATTTCTGCTTGATTTTCTTCTATTGTTACGCTGCTGCTGCCCGAAAATAGGCAACACCATTGACGCTTTATTCCGCTATTGGCGTTTATGTCCATTGGATTTGGGAGTACCTACGCGTAGAGTGGTCGCATGGCCAGCACAATTGAACGGTCAGTGGTCGGTAATCTAAGCGAATATGTACATACATATGTATGTTTGCCAATGTGCTGTTTCTGTCACCAAAAATTCATGATTGAGCAGTCAGTCACAAGTCGCCAGCGAAGGGGTGTCCGAATTAGGCTGTGGTGCTACATATTGATGATGACAGCGCCTGCATTATACGGATTACGATTTTATAATGTGAAAATTAGTGCAATTGTGAGCAGCTGACGATGATGAGGATGCGCTCAAAGCGCCTTAATTGCTGATGAGTTGGAGCGGGTGTTGAAAATTAAAAAAAAAAATACGTTACTTCTTAAATTCAACTGAAAAGTTTATTAAAACTTAAGTGGCATAGAGATGGATGTGCTTTTTTGCTAATACCAATATATACTCTTTTACACTCGGGAAGAACACAAACATTTTGATCAAATAACAGGGAAGTTCTGGCAACTGTTTTTCAGTAGAAAAAAATACTTTAAAAAAGAGCAAAGTTAAATACTTGCATACAAGTTCCTAAAAAATTACATGAAATAAAAATATATATTCGCCTATTTAAAACAATAACATCTAATAATTAGAAGAAAACTAGATGAAAAAGGAAAAAAACTTAATTTAAAAAAGAAAAAAATACATAAAATAGGTTTATAAAAATTCAACTAAATTAACGGGGCAATTTTGGCAACTGTCTTCGTCAGCTCACCATCGTCTTTCGGAAGAGAAAAGTTTTTCGTAGTGTACTAACGAGGAGATCTTAGCGTTATGCTGATCGCTTTTTAGTAACAAGTTTTATAAAAAAAAACTCATAAATTAAAAATAATTTTTTTTTTCTTTTTAAAACAATGAAAACAAATAAACAAAAAAAATTTAACTAAAAAAATAAAATAAAATATAGCAAACGTCAATAAAAAATTTGTATTTTTAAAAACTAAAAGAAATAAAAAAAAATATTTCCTTCTTTTAAAAACAACAAAATCTAAAAATTAAATTAGAAAAATAAAAAATAAATCAAAAAAGACAAAGTAATACTCCAAAAATAAAAATTAAATATTTTTATTTTTAAAACAAGATCTACAAGTTAAAGAAATTTGCATTGAAAAAGAAAAACTAACTAAATTAAAAAAGGTAAAAATAATTAAATAAGTTTGTATAAATTAAATTAAGTTAAAAAAGATTTTTCTTTTTAAACAATCAAAAATCAGAAATTGAGAAATTAATCAGGAAGTGAAACTAAAAGCAGAAAAAAAGTTATTTAAAAAAGAAAAAAACAAATAAGTTCCTAAAAATTTAATGAAATTAAAAAAAAATATTTTTCTAATCTAAATCAAGAAAGAAAGGAAATTTAATTTAGAAAAGAAATAATTTTAAAAAGGAAAAAGAGTATCAACATAAAATAAGTTGATTATTTATTATTAAAAAATATATATATATACATATATATTTCTCTTTAAAACAATGACATTCAAAAGTTAAATAAAAAAGAAAAAAATAATTTAAATTAAAATAAGAAAAAAGCTTCGCCGCCCGAGGCTCGAAATGGGATCTCTCCAATGGCACGCCTGTACTTTGTTCACTCGGCCATTGCGTCTTTTGGAGTGAGGTGAGCTTAATGATATCCAAGTGCTTTCTCAAAAAATAGATTTTCACCATATGTGATGAATGATATAACTTTTTTCAAAGACATTTTTATGCGAAATTAACAAATGTCTTTCGAGCTATCTTGCTATCTGTCTTTAATTTTTCTCACCAAAGACTTTTTACTTTCTTAGCCAGAATTGCCCTGTAAGTATGTACATACGTCAATTGTGAAAATTTGTTTAGACAAACCAGATTTTGTCCGCAGCTTCGCACGCGAGAATCTTGGTTTAAGTTATAAGTTTAACAAAGAATTAAATAAATTATATTACCGAGGAAAAAGAAATTTTATTTAAAAAAGTTGTTTATTGTCTCGAAGTACCAGAAAATCGTATTCAACCCAATTAATTACTTCTTCCTTCGTCCCACATATACAAAATATTTCATTTACACATAACAGGAATTTGACTTCCAATTGTTACAAAAATAACATGTCCTTTACATGCATTGACATTTGCACCACTTCCTTCAACCGTAACGAATTTCAACATCCATTACAAAAAAAAACGCACTTGCCCGCAACAGCTGCCAGGTAAAAGTGTAGGCTTCAAAGAGAGCAAACGAAAATCCATAAACAAAGATAACAAACAAATAAAAAGAAAAATTATGAAAAGCCATAATCGCCTTTAAAAGAAGAAATATTTCATAGCGGTTTTTCAATTATTATCTGAACTCAAGGTTGCGACAGCAATTAACCTTGGACTCTAAACGATCATCATCGGCGCATTGTCACCGTAATGGATGATGAGAACAGTCGGCACTCAGCTGAGTTGTTACCAGCATTTGGGCCGCCAATATGAATCATCAAAACCGCTGTGTTCTTATTGACATCGCTTATTTATGAGCACACCAAATTTTGATGGTCACATTCTTAGCCATCCGCTGGCGTAGTGGTCATAAATAATATTTTTATGATCACAAATATATGACTGACTGGCAGTTAGTTTTAGTTCTGCAGAAATATGTTTGCGGAAAAATTGCAAAGAATTGGCAGAGTTTTGCGTGCATTAGTGTGTGTGTGGTAAGATGAAGTGCGCCAGCGGCAGGCAATGAAGGGAGCGGAAAGGTATTTTGCGCTCTGAATTTCGTTAGGTGTGCCGCAACTTTCGAATGTACGTACATACATTAGGGTGGTCCTTATCTGATACAATTTTTTACACAGTAAAAATTTCACACATATGTACATACGTCTAATATGAGGACATATTTTATATACATACCTACTTTTAAATGGCTTATATTAGAACTTTAAAAGAGCACCAAATATTTAACAGCTATGTGTGTACATTAGGGTGGTCCAAAAATGCATTGGGGGGGGGGG